>NC_142936.1:17084233-17244233 GCF_046866305.1 Octopus bimaculoides | reverse complement strand
ATAAGACATATGAGGAATATAAAGTTGATGATAGGAAGAGAGATGAGCACGTTAGGTGGTTAAGGCAGATATAGTACATAGCCTCTAGCTCTGAGAAGCAGAAGTTGTTTTAGTATTTAGGGATAAATAAAACTTATAGGTTTGGTGAAAAGAGACTGATAGATTCTGTTTTGTTTTAATCCAAGCTTAAGACAATACTGAAGCCAATTTCATTCACTAAACTCGTCAAAGTAGTGCTCTAGCATGGCCACAGTCAAATGACTGAAACATGTGAAAGAAAAAGATAAATATGTTCTGGAATGTTGCAGTGCTTGTTCAACAAAAGAGACCAATAGAATAAGTACCAGGCTTTAAAGAAAAAAAAAAAAAAGTACTGGTGTCGATTCACTCAACTTAAAATTCTTCAAGATGGTGCCCCAGCATGGTCACAGTCTAATGGTTGAATCAAGTAAAAGATAAAAAAATATCTCATCTGACAAAAGTGTATCTGCTAAAGAGTATGACAAACTTACTAAGTATAAAGACCTCCATATCAAGATAAGCAGAGCATGGCAACTGAAAACACAAACAACCCCAGTTGTAATTGGCATGCTTGGAGTCATAAAGAAAGACATAAATGAGTTTCTTTAAAACATCTCTGGTAATTCAAAAGAAGATCGTCTCCACAGTACAATTCATATTTTACATAAATTATTATTATCTTTGTAATACTCATAACTAATAGTAAATTCCCTTCTTTTATATATCCATTTCTTATGCCTTATGTATCTATATATTGACTTCAAATTTTGGCACAAGGCCAGCTATTTTAGGAGAGGGTAAGTTGATTACATTGATCCCCGTCCTCCAGTGCACAACTGGCACTTCTTTTATCAACCCTGAAAGGATGAAAAGCAAAGTCAACCTCAGCAGAATTTGAACTCAGAATGTAAGGATGGACAAAATGTCACTAAGCATTTTGCCCGGTATGCTAACAATTCTGTCAGCTTACTGTCTTATGTATCTATACATTAAGTATAAATTAATTTTATACCTTTTTTAAGCTACATTATGCTATTATTATTACATGACAATAGTTGCCCTAAGGATTTGGGTGACACCCAGTAGAGTTTCTTAAATGACATGATATCAAAGGAAAATAATAATAATTTTGTCTAGGCACAAGACCTGAAGTTTTAGGGGAGGGGAGTAGCTGATTACATCAACCACAGTGCTCAACTGGTTGTTATTTTATTGATTCCAGAACGTTGAAAGTCAAAGTCGACCTCAGCAGAATTTAAACTTAGTGTGTAAAGCCAAAGAAATGCCACTAAGCATTTTGTCTGACATGCTAACAATTTTGCCAGCTCACCACCTTAATAATAATAATAATGAATAATGATTATAATAATAAATAATGATTATAATAATCCTTTCTACTATAGACACAAGGCCTGAAATTTTGGTGGAAGGCGCTAGTCAATTACAACAACCCCACTACTTGACAGGTAGCTATTTCACCGACCCAGTAATATTATTGCTTACTGACGTACTAGCTATTTCTATTGTAAAGTTAATTTAGAGATTAAAGTGGAGAGGGTGTACAGCGATCTAAAACATGAAAATACGGAACGTTTACTTATTAAAAAGAAATAGTTTGTGTGGACCGCTCAACTTCTCCAGGGCCTATCGGCATACTAATTTATTATATTTTGTAAAATTTTGCACTTACTGTTTTTTGACTCCAAGCCATAACTAGCTTCCTTCTTATTCAATAGTTAACTGTAACGGTTTTTTTCAGTCGATGTCAAAGTTGTCTCCCCTACACTTGTTGCTATTGACAACGAAGCGTCCCGTATTTTTCAGATTTCAAATAATTGATCATAAAATATTTTTATTTACAATTGCAACTACTCTACAACTAGCTACCGTTGCTTTTTTTTCACTCTATCACTGCACTATACACCTGCAATACCACTTGCACCACATCACCACTACCTCTGTAACTACTATCACTTTATCACCATTGTCACGACACCACCACAACTATCACTGTCAAAACCCCATCATTATAATTACATTGCCACTGCCGTGTCTATGTTACAATCCCACCTCTATCGCCCCAACAACTAACAGTCACAGCACCGTTACAACCACTACAACCATACTGCCACTACAACCACAAATACCACTATTACGAAATCAACACTACACTATACTCTTCTGCTACTACCACCACCATTCCAATGTCTAAATTAATTACTTCAAGATCGGAAAGAATGACCTGTTCATCGGACAGTAGTTCTGTGGTAAGTCTGTTGAATATACTTTATTTTCTTCTTAAAGCACAATAGTGGATTGACAGTATTGGTAGAGCTCATCGTTCGACGATCAAACGCCGCCAACATCATCTTTCCCCTTCCTCCTTTAGGATTTTGATTGTCAAACATTAGGATTGATGGCATCGACTGGCATAACTACAGGTGTATATCCCTAACCGACTTTGTTGCCTCATGGATACTTTTTGGTCAAAACTAAAGCGTTTGACCCGAGCTCAAAAATGAAAAAAAAAATTAGTGTAAAACAACTTGCTGGGAACGAATATAAAGAAAAAAATGCGCGCTCGCGGACGGGGGTGGGGGTGGGGAGAGGACTCGGAACATTCACATCGTGAATGTTCCGAGACGCCTCACCGGAGACGAGAAACAAAAGAAAAATAGTGTAATAGATGTAAAACAACTTGCTCTGAACGAATATTAAAAATTTTTTTAATGCGCGCTCGTGAAAGGCGGGGTGGGGAGAGGACTCGGAACATTCACATCGTCAGTCCATGGCCTCTAAACTATAGTGTTTGACCCGAGCTCAAAAACAAAAAATAATTAATGTAATAGGTATAAAGCAACTTGCTGTGAACGAATATGAAAAAAACAAAAAGCGCGCTTGCGGACGGGGGTGGGTGCGGAGAGGATTTGGAACATTCACATCATGAATGTTTCAGACGCCTCACCGGAGCCAAGAAACAAAAGAAAAATAGTGTAATAGATGTAAAACAACTTGCTCTGAAATAATATCACGAACACACACACACATATATATATAATATATACATATATATATATACATACACATATATAGAGAGAGAGGTAGAGGGATGGAAGAAAGCTATTAAATGGGAGAGAAGAAGAATGAAGTAAGAGTGAAAAGGTAGAAGGAAAGAATAGTCTTAAAGCAAGTTAATCTATGACTTTGTATATATCACTTTCTCTCTCTCTCTCTCCCTCCATCTTTTACTGTTACCCTCTATATTATATGTTGAGCGCAGTACAGGTAGAAGGGAAGAAATATAAAAGTTGCTAGAAACAACAGCCAAATCTCCCTTAAATCACACAAAGTAAACGGAATTTTAAAAATCTTATTACTGCACTGGAAAGTTCACATCGAGAAAATTGCATTGATGTAAAAAAATTTTATGAAAAAGTGGAAAATGTTGATTTCTATAAACTTCTAAAAAGGCTTCACACAGATACACAAATTCAGCATTATATATTAAGATGGGCAACACACACACACACACACACTAAATAAAAAAGTGACAGGTATTTGTATGTATGTGTCTATTAATGTGTATTGTGTCTCTCTATACATATGGTAGTAAGTAAATGCGTTTTAAGAAAGATATTCCAAAAATTCAGTTTGTAGGGAATAAATGTTTGACTGTCGATCGTATTTGGAAGAGAGTGACAGGTATTTGTATGTATGTGTTTATTTGTATGTATGTGTGTATTTGTACGTATGTATGTATGAGTGTGTATTCAAAAACATCTATATTTACACTTTAAAGTTGGTTTTCACACTCAACCCTGTTCTGCAGAATCAGTGTCGCGACGGGAGGTTTGTGACCATCTCAATGTTCTGAGTTTAAATTCCGCCGAAGTCGACTTTGCCTTTCATCCTTTCGGTGTGTAAAAAATAAGTACCAGTTGAACACAAGGGTCGATATAATCGACTATTGTCCACCTGCCCCATCCTTTCAGAGGCTATTAAAATAAATTGCAAGTCAATTACTGGAATTTATGGTATTTACTAACTTGCCACTACCACCACCCTCAAAATTGCTGGTCTGATGCCTAAAACAGAAACCATTATTATTATTGGTTCTCATGGCTCCTGATCTTAACTGATTGGCAGTGTTATCATGTACATTGTTTTGTCTTGGTGTAAAAGATGGGCTACAGCAAATATTCTCCTCAATACCACAGATTTGCTTTTCTGTTGCTTGACCTTCACTATTTGAGCATCTCTTGGTGGGTGATGATAAGTGCATCTCTGATTATGAGCAGAAGTAGTGAGGTAGCATCATAACCATGTGTTGAGAGCAATTCTTTAGGGTTTGAATAATTCACCTCTGGAAACATGGGTGTCTTGTTCAACATGCTTAAACAACCCTTATTCAGGGACCATTTGAGCAGGATGGGCTTGTCAACCTGAAGAAAATTTTAACTGGGCCCTACCTGCAAGGTCATGCACTGTTTATCTTGATAAGAGATCACCATGTCATACACATATGGTTGTGGTGCATCACTATCCATAGCAACTACCAGGATGCTTTCTTCTGCTTCCCTGAACTAGCATAACCCACCTGACGCTCTGATGTGCCTAGATTTCCTATCATCATCTTTACTGTGTCCATGTGCTAAATACTTTCACCTAATCCTCCAGCTACAGAACTATTTCCATGCTTTATCTGCATTTTCTTTATAAACATATGAGTATTTAAGTTAAATATCACTTCTGTCAATTAGTGTGTTGTCAATTAAAAAGCAGTCATTTCTAACTATACATCATGTAATAATTAACAGTTTAGTTAACTACATTGCTATTTCATTTCTCCAGCCAAAATCTCACCGTATCAAGATTGTTGTTTGGTAAGTTTGTTGTTATCTATATCAAACTTATATAAGTTCTATTTGTTACAACACTACAAGCAGTCTCTGTAATACCGCATACACATCTAAGTAAATCAATAAAACATCAGAGCTCTACTAAAATACCAATACACAGACACTAGAAACAACCCCAGTCAAAGCTAGACACATGTACAACACACAATGATAGCTCAACATGCTAGAAATGGCAACTAGATCTCTCTCATATCACACCCTATCATCTTAAAAAAAGTGAACACGTTGGATAGTCCTGGATTTTTTGCACACAGGAAAAGGAGTAGATAGTCATAGGTATTCTTCAGTTTGGTGCTGGTAAGGCATATAAACACATCAACAACATGCAAGAACTCTACTACAGCAACAAGACAAATTCCACTGAAACACTACTACTGTACCAACAACACACCACCACATTACTACAACATAAGCACCACACCAAAACACTACTACAACACCAGCACCTAACACTGCTACATCACCAAAGCACATATCCATGCACTACAACCCAACCTACCCATTCAAACACCCAGACACACTGACACTATACAAGAACACTACTGCAGCAATATCAATCCATATTGCCACTATAACACTCCAGAGGCATCTAGACACAAATAGGATAATCTATAAGACTAATATAACACCGATACACAGTCACACAATCACTACATAACCAATACATAAAACCACTACACCAACAATTCACACGCTTCCTACACCACTAGTACAAAGCTTGTACAACACCAACACACTAGCAAGCTCTCCAATGCAACTTAGCTCATTCAGCACCCCAAACGTCTAGATATAACAATATACAAGAGCATTATGGACTAACAAGGGAGCTTCTATGTGATCACTCAACATACTAGAAACAGCAGCCATATTTCCCTCAAACCACAAATTATCTCAAAAAAAGAAGTACACATTGGATAATGTAATACTAAATATGTTGTCTGAAAATAATATTGGATGGCTATGTTTGGAACATCACTGCACGTAACTCTGCTTAATTGAGAGTTAATCTGTGATACAAGACCTCCAAGATCACCCTCTCTACTCAAAAGGCTGGCATCAAGTATTTGAAATAGATATGACAAATTTAATTTCTGTCAATATTGTTTGATATATAAATGAATAACACAACACCCTCTTCTTCTGATCAATTAATTGGTATTTCTAGTCATCAAATATCAAACATTTGACTCTATTTAGCCACTACTATACAAAAATATCTGTCGTTATATTTAGAGATATTTAAGGCAGCGAGCTGGAAGAGTCAATAGAGCACTGTGCAAAATGCTTACCAGTATTTCATCTGCTGCCACATTCTAAGTTCAAATTCTGCTGAGGTCGACTTTGCCTTTCATCCTTTCGAGGTCGATGAAATAAGAACCAGTTACGCACTGGGGTTGATGTATTCAACTAGCCCCCTTCCCCAAAAAATTTTCAAGGCCTTGTGCCTAGAGAAGAGATAATATATTTAGAGATATTTAGCTTGGCAAGCTGATAGAATCGTTAGAGTGTCAGAAAAAAGATACCTTGTGGTATTTGTTCCAACTCTTATGAGTTCAAATCCCACTGTGGTTAAATTTCCTTTCATCTTTTCAGGGTTGATAAAATAAAGTATCAATCAAGTACTGGTGTCAATGGTATCAACTTAAACTTTTCCCTCAAAATTGCTGAGTTTGTGCCTAAATCAGAAACATTTATAAATTTAAAGATAATACCTTGTGTGTACACAAATAGATGATGTACAACTGCAACTATTGTACTTAGAATTCCATGTAGTTTATCATATTCCAGTCTGCTACCAGTGTAGTAGCTAAGTAATTACTGCCTCTCCATCTATCCATCTCTTGACATTAGCTCACTGTAACAATGTAATAAAGTTCTTTGATGATCCATTCTGGTTAAGCATCCATATGCACTTGGAATGCAGGTTCCAAGCAACCATAATAGTGAAATGTACATAAGAACTAATATGTAAACCTGTGTTTATTTTTATTTCTCCTATATTTAGTGATATAAAAAATTTACCTGTCCAACTTATTCAAATAATATTTTATGAAAAAGAATTTGTTTTTATAAAAATGATTCCATGTGTGAATGGATTGGTTTGAAACTTGATGAGATATATATTTAATTTTTTTTCGTTTTTGTCTTTTGTTGCTTGTGTTGAAATAACCACAGGAATGACTTGGGCCCAGATCAATCAGAAACACTTTTGAAAACCCCAACACTAAAAAAAGTAAAAGAGTAAGTATCTTTTGTTGAAAACTGGAATTCATCATACTAGCATTTCTGCAGATTCACCTTTGCAGTGGAACCAGGTATATTGTTTATTTTCTGTACTTCATAGTTTTCATTTTAAAGTGGGGTTGCTTTAGCATCTATAAATGAACAATGCCAGAAATTTGTGGGGATGGTTTCATTAAACCAGCCACAGTACTGGACAGGTACATCATTTTATCAACCCTGGAAAGATGAAAGACAGAGTTGACCATGGCAGGATTTGAACTCAGAATGTGAACAGCCATAAAAAATATCACAGTGTATTTTTTTCTGATGCTTTAACTATTTTGCCACCTTGTGCCTCTATAATATCTTCTGTATTAGACAATATTTCCACTTCCATCTAACCCTATCCTCTGCTTTTTTTAATCTTACTGTAACAAATTCTATTTGAGCCAACACAGAAACTTCTACACACAATCCAAGTAGAGATCACTTGTATGCTTACATGTCTTGCTAGAAATAGTAGCCAAATATTCATCAAATCATATTACAAAATCTTAAATAATGACAAACATAATGGAAACTGTGAACCAAGACAGACTATGTTTAAATAATGAGCATTTAATCACATGTCTGAGTATTTGATAATCTATGTGCTTGGTGAAAGCTGAATTGAGATTAAACAACAACCATAGCACTTTGAAATACAAGTATTACTCATTTTTGCCAGCTGAGTGGACTGGAGCAACATGAAGTAAAGTGTCTTGCACAATGCACCACTGGGAATCGAACTCATGACCTTACAGTTGTGAGCTAAATACCCTAAGCACTAAACCATGCACCTTCATCCGTTCCTACTGTGTTTACATTTTACATCATCGTGATGGCACCTGTGCCCAGCATCACCTTTCTGGCACTTGTGCCCGCGGCATGTGTAAGGACTTTCGAGCGAGATCGTTGCCAGTGCCCCTGGACTGGCTCTTGTGTGTGTGGCACATAAAATACACCATTTTGAGCATGGCCGTTGCCAGTACCGCCTGACTGGCCTTTGTGCCGGTGGCATGTAAAAGCACCCACTACACTCTCTGAGTAGTTGGCGTTAGGAAGGGCATCCAGCTGTAGAAACTCTGCCAGATCAGATTGGAGCCTTGTGTATCCATCTGGTTTCACCGGTCCTCAGTCAAATCGTCCAACCCATGCTAGCATGGAAAGCGGACGTTAAATGACGATGATGATGATCATCATCATCATTTTCATAAAATGTACTCATTATACATGCAACATTTGTTCTCCCTCCCTTAAAATTCTTTAGTTGTATACATCTGAATAGGGTGGTGGATCTCCACCATCTGATGATGAAGATTCAGTTATTTGATCAACTGAATTAACATGTAAGCATCTGAGCCTTCCTCAGACACATGTGCCCTTTAATATAATTCTCAGGTAGAGTCAGTGTGACACGATATGTTACAAGGTTGTACCTTCTAAATTTCAGATACAATTCACCTGACAGGATTTTGTGCAGTTTCCGTCTACCAAATTTCACTCACAAGGCATGGGTTGACTCAAGGCTATAGAAAATGACATTTGTCCATTATTCCATTCTGTGAGATAGAACCTAGGACCTTCTCATTGTGAAGCAAACTCCATAACCATTCAGCCACACTGTACCTACATGGGTTAGATTATAAACAACCATAGCAAGGTACTTTCCTAGAGACTTCTCAGCAGTTTTAACAAACTCCAAATAAAATTTGAGGTACATTTTTAAGATTATAAAATTTCATTTTGAAAAGTAATCTGATAGTGTATATTATATTTTTTTTTTCAATTCTACTTTCTACCTGTTTCTTAGTATTCTTGCTGAAATATTTAAACTCACTAATTATGCAACAGTATATAAAGAAAAGATTCTACTCAACCTTTACACATATTCTGTACAATATGCAAAGGAAGAAAAATTCAAATCTGAGCAGTTATCTGCCTATTTTTCAATTGTAAAACAGGTTCATGAAGTCTGTACAGGTAAGTCTTTGAGGGTGTGATTATTTGGTTTTTCATTTATTTAACATCTGTTTTTCTATGTTGGCATGAGTTAGACAGGGATGTATTTGAGGAAGAATTTTATAGTTCCATGCTCTTCCCATTACTTCCACTTACTTGTTTTTCAGGTAAGAGATTTTACCTTATTCCATATATCTTTAAAACTTCAGAGCAACTGGTCATAATGTCAAGGAAGAATGTGAATATTATTCACCATTTCACACAAGCAAAACCATGGAACGTCAACATTCTCACACATTCTCTCTCTCTCTCTCTCTCTCTCACACACACACACACACACACACACACACACACACACACACACACACACACACACACACACATAGAAAGGTTTACTTTAATTTTCATCTCCCAAATTCCTTTAAAAGCATTGATTATAGATATATACTGCAAGCTGCAGAGTACTGTAAATTTGATGGGTGTCTAATTAGCTTCCAGTGTTAATTTTACGTAAAAATAAAGACACATGCATTAGACTAGTATTCTATCCAAGAGATGATTTATTTTTCATCTGTGTAGCATCATGAGAACCTATTTGACCATAGTGGTCTGTGAAATAATATCTATTCCTCTAACATGCATTACTCTCTTACAACGACAGTGTTATCACCAAAGACAACTAATCTGGTAAGTAAACCTACAAAGAATAATTTATATAGTTGCTTGGCATGCTAGAAACAGAAACCAATATCTCTCAAATTGCACATTACTATTTGAGAAGAGAACATATTAAATAATCTATGAATCTATGTGCACAAAAGATTGGTTGGTTATAACTGAAACACCTTTCGTCAGAGACCTTCTTGATCAGAGCTGTCTTTGGGTTAAACAACAAAAGCAACTGATCTAGTTGAAGCAACTACAGTGGACACTTAAAATTTAAACTAAGCAATACAGTTTCTTTAACAATGTCTAGTTCAGACAAAACAACAAATACTTAAATTCTAAATTGAACAATTTCATTAACAATGTTTAGTGACTTTTTCCTTACTAATTGTCTATTTATTCAGAGATATCCCAGCATCAATCCAACCTTCACATTATCAACAACATTCACAACAATAATAGTAGAATCCACATTTATTTTTCAGTATACCTATATAAATTTGTTTTTTTGTTTTTTGAGGGGTTTTTTTATTACTTTCCCAAAAGATTTGTGTTTGATGCAAACTCTATTTTATGCTTTTCAGAAAGTCCTTTTGGTAACTTGGATGAAACATTTACACATTTCAAAGATTTACTCCTACATCATAGCGTCAGTGTAAGTTAAACTCACCCTTATGTTTGTCATACTGTGACATTTTCTCTAATACATGTCATGACATACCTTGGAATATTTCTTGCACTGTCTATGGCACACACGCTAATACATGTCATAGTGACTGTAACACACCCTTTATGACATTCTGTAATTTTCACATATATGTTACAATGCCCCTATATTGGGTCATCCCATAAATAATGTTTTTCTACAATGCTCTTCCATCTATCTGGTAGACTTGCAAGGCCCCTCTTCCAAAATTCACTTCTCTGTGACAAAAAATACTCCTCCAGTATTATTCTGACCTCGTCTACAGAATTCATATTTTTTCCATCCAAATGATTTTGAAGACTAAACAATAAGTAGAGTAAATGATAATCAGATGGAGCAATGTCTGGCGAATATGGTGAGTGGGGCATCATTTATGGGATGACCCAATAAATTACTTTGTGTATTGCAGTCCCACTAATATATGTCTTACTGTTTGTGTTAGTTCTGGTAACCTATATCTCACCATCTGTCTCAATTACTTTATGACATACATCTCTCTAAGATGTGCCACTGTCTTGTTCTTCCATTGAATGAGACAGTGTCTACAGTAATTTTCCCCGTATGTAATTTTCCTTACATGTATCATACTGTCTCTCAATTTATGACATACATCTCTCAATTACTTTATGACATACATCTCTCTAAGATGTGTCACTGTTTTATTCTTCCATTAAATGAGACAGTATCTACATTAATTTTCCTCGTATGTAATTTTCCTTACATGTATCACACTGTCTCTCACTCTGCCAGTTCCCTTTGTTAATGTTACATTGTCTACAACAGTACAAGTCCTTTATATTTCTCCAATGTTTGTAAATATGCGCATTTGTTTACACTTCTGTGTGCATGTATGCATGATCTTATTTATACTACATATTTGCCTCCACACAAATCATCAAGTTCCTTTCTGTGATCAATATTAAGTCAAAGTATTAGTATGGCACTCCAGTTTTTCCTATCCCCAAACTGGAAAATGCTTCATATAAATACTTTTTGTTCTGTTACTGTTTGATTCTTATACTGAGTAATGTATGCAATTGTTATAGTAGTTGTTGTTTAACCCCAGGTAAGCATTGCTCCAGCAGACACATGATCGAAGGTGTTTTAATTATTTAAACAGTGTATCTATCACTATATTATCCAGTGTGTTCTTCACTTGCTAAGATGGTAGAGTAGAATATGAGGAGCATTTAGTTTCTGTGGAAACTTCCTTGTTTTAATAAAAGAAATGCATATTGGATAATGTGACCCAATAGTAAAAGACAAGATGGTCTCAGATGAAATATCTTTAACCATACGTCTGCTGAATCAGATCTAACCTGAACTAAACAACAACAATAAATGAGTGGCCACCACTCATTTATTACTTTCTCTTTCTAGCGTCCACCATACAGCACTGAACTGTTTTCAATAAGTGAAGTAAGGAAGATATCCTATCATGTGATTAACACATATTTTAGGCACTTTAAACTATACAAGTATGCATTCACTCCACAGGTAAACTTATTGCTTTATCTATATGTAAGATCTTTATCTATGTATGTTCTTTACATTCTGCTCCCTTATAAAGCCCTCATATATGTTCAATACATGGCAAGATAGATGATAGATATATACATATAGAGAGAGAGAGATTTATATATATATATATATATATACATATATATATACTGCACCAAATATACACTCAACATGAGATGTACACAGCAATAGATTTGCACTATATTAGATATTTACAGGGTAGTGTATATCCAGTGATAAAGAAAGCATTTTGTAACCATCTGAGTATCATTTGACCTGACAACTATGAGATCAAGTAAGATTTTTATAAAAGTAATGAGATTTTATATGGCAGATCAAATTGAACGTTACTTCTCGATTTAAATGGGAAAAAATGAAAGAAATAAAAAGAATGCAACATGAAAGATGATGTGAAAGAGCTTGCTATATACCTTCATCATTCCACCTGATTCATTTGACATCGAAATCTTTAATGTAACTACAAGGTAGTATTAAAAAGTTCCCAGACTAGTTACGTTTTATAAAAAATAACTTATTTAGCTAAGATTTTAACATCATCTCCTTTGAAGTAGTCACCTTGCGCAGCAATGCATTGGTCTCAGTGTTCCTGCCATTTTTGGAATTCGGCCTGGACATTGTTTACTGTAGGTGAGTCAGAGACCTTCTGCAATTTGCTGTTGATCTCAACAACGGTGACCTTTGAGCTGCCTTTTCATCTTGAGGAAGAGCTGGAAGTCTACAGGTGCTAAATCTGGCAAATAGGGCAGGCGTGGAAACAATACAATGTTGTTCTGGGTAAGAAACAGTAGTAATGCGCTTTGTTTATTTACAGCAGTATAAGAAATAAAAATCCTACCTTATTTTGTTTTGCTTTTCTTTCAATGATTCTTTTTAAGTTTCAAGATTGCAAATTAACCATTTCTAAGTAACTCCTGTTGAGTCTTCTAACTCGTCTGTGAATGGTCATTTATGTCTCTTGTTAATTTATAGAGAGAATTTCATGTGGCTACAACAACAAAACACCTTGTGAGAGTAAATGCTTGTTAGATAGGTGTATGATGTATATATTTGTGTGTGTGTGTGTGTGTGTGTGTTAGAGTTTGTGTCAATTGACAGATTCATTAGAGCATCAGACAAAATGCATCATGGTATTATTCTAGCTCTCTGCAGTCTGAGTTCCAATCCCACCAAGGTTAACTTTGCATTTCATCTTTTCAAGATTGGTAAAGAAAGTACCATTGCAGCCTTCGTAGGGATAAGCATGAGAGATGAGAAGGTGCATCTGTATCTACTCATAACTATAAAGGAACCAAAAAGAATTAGGGAAAACCTACATGCTACCAAGTCATTCTCAGTTGTGAGTGACAGCCACAGTAGTTTGTTATCGATACACACACATACACAAACACAGAGAGAAAGAGAGAGAGAAAGAGAGAGAGAGAGATGGACAGACAAACAGATAGATGAATGGATGGATGGATTGGCAGATAGTTTAACTGTGCATTTCTACATACATTAAGTTATGAATATATTTTACTGTGAACTGTTAATCATTTTACCAATACCAGGTGCAGCTTGATTTAGCTTTAAACTACATTGGAGAATCTGAATCCATGACAAGCCAAGGTAAGGAGCAATTGTTTATGTTTTCACCATAGTAAATAAGTATTGGCTGATTCTATAAATTGCAAAAATGATACAACCTTTATAGTTAACTTTGTAGTTAACTATGAAATGATAGCGGTTCATGAGTATTTTTTCTTTATACAAGGCCTCCCTTATAAAACTTAGAACTCACCTCTCCTTAAGATACATAGATTTATGTCATTTTATAAATTTTATCAATTTTGTTTTAGCCAATACAAACCATCATTAGTTTCCTCAGATACTTTTTTTTTTTCTGTATCAATGATATTTTAAGGGTCAGTGTCTTTGTGTATTGAAGATTGATCAATGGAATGCTTCTTCTTTTATGATTTAATCAGAGGATGAAGAGTAGCACATATAACAGTAACAGGGCTTCTAAGAACATTGGATAATGATTAAAGAAACCATGTCACAGTCACTATTTTAGGAAAAAGCATAATATAGAGACGAAGGGCAGAACACATAACAGTTATAGGGTTTCTAAGAATGTTAGGTAAGGGTGGAAGAAATCATGACACACAGACGCTATTATAGGAAGGTGCAAAATATAGAGAGACCTACTCTAAATGTTTATAACAGAGTGGACTCTACCGAAATATGACTTACAGGTTGTGACAGTAAGAAGGATCACAACAGTATATTGAGACTGACTGAATGTTTACAACAATATGAACTCTGCTAAAATAAGACACATATGTAGTAACGCCGTGCGCATGCGTGGAATTAAACAAGCAAGCTTTCCCGCTTAATTCTATATCTTTCTTGCTGGCCAGCAATAGAGCATAGACGTGTCAATCAGTGTCTCCAACATCCCAACTCTGGAGACAGTCTCTTTACGTGTATAGCTGTCACCCTCCATCTTTCGGACTTACACTCGACAGCTCGCTCACATCTACATAACAACGTCCCAACAACTATACTCACACACACAGAAGCTGTAACAACAAGAGCTAAAGATGTATATATTTACCACCTAAATAAAGTGTTGTATAAGTTGAATGTCTGGAGTTCAGTGTTCCATTATATTTCCTAATTTTATATAGGAAAGTCAGGTATACATCTAATGATGTATAACCAACTTTCCTATACATATATTGCTACTGCAGGAAGGACTAAATATCATACTGAGATCTGCTCTAAACATTTTCAACAGTATGAACTCTGCTACGATATCCAAGGTTATGTAGTGACATCAAACTGGTTAATGGGTTAAGTGTACAGAATAAGAACAAGTACCGTTTTTTTGACAACAGTTTCTGTCCAGTTTATCTCAAAAACATTGTGTTATTTTGATGTTATGGTAGAATCACATGACCAAGGTGTTCTGTACAGAAACCTGTATCAAAGTGATGGAGAAGTGCAGCCAAGTTTGTATATGTAAATTTGACTAATGATATTTGACTTTATGATTTTTGTGATTTAATATTGTATTAACCTTCAGGTAATTGATAACTGAGTTGTACTCGTTCCAACTATTGACTAGGACATGAAGTTAGAAGAAGAAACTTCATTACAATTATTCACAAATTTCATAATTTACTACTTTGTACTTTTATATACAGTAATACTGTTGTTATACAACATCAAGTTATTCCTTCTAGCACATGACAATGGTGTCAGTTTATAAGAAAACAAAAACAGGCATAAATAAAAACAAAATTGAGACTAGGTTAAATTTTGCTGAAGCCTGGAATAAACTACCTGCATCAGTTATCTGTCAGGACATTGCATCCTTCAAAACTTCCATCATGATCATCATCGTCATCATCATCATCATGGGTTGGACGATTTGACTGAGGACTGGTGAACCAGATGGCTGCACTAGGCTCCAATCTGATCTGGCAGAGTTTCTACAGCTGGATGCCCTTCCTAACGCCAAACACTCCAAGAGTGTAGTGTGTGCTTTTACGTGCCACCAGCACGAAGGCCAGTCAGGCGGTACTGGCAACGGTCATGCTCAAAATGTTATTTTTTATGTGCCACCTGCACAGGAGCCAGTCCAGCAGCACTGGCAACGTCCATGATTCCTGAATTTCACCAACAGTACACCTGATGCCCACTAAGCCTGTTTTTTTCTGTTAAGATTTATTCACTGTTCACTTCCTGTGCATATTCTATGTACTGTTCATGCAGTTTTGGTTACTTTTTTCTGGTGAGTTGTAGTGCATTTGAGCACTGTATACAATAGGTTTATTACTATTATTATTAATAATATTCATTTGAAAGGTGTTCACTTGGAGAAAACAGATGTAAATGAGGAGTAAGCCAACTGTCTTCATGACAATTTTTACCATGTTCCTTTTTCTTTTTCAAATGAAGAAATACAAGTTGATTCTCTAAAGGAGAAGAAAGGGAAATGTGAAACTGAAATTGTACAAGCAGTGGTCGAAAACGCTATCAATGACAAGGAGTTGGCCTTGATTTCTGAGAAAGGTATTTTATCAACATCTTGAATAGATTCAGAAGTAATTTTTCTGACTGTTGACCATATATTTAAATTATATATTTACATTATTCATAGGTGCATGAGTAGCTGTGTGGTAAGTAGCTTGCTTACCAACCACATGGTTCCGAGTTCAGTCCCACTACATGGCACCTTGGGGAAGTGTCTTCTACTATAGCCTCGGGCCAACCAAAGCCTTGTGAGTGGATTTGGTAGACGGAAACTGAAAGAAGCCCGTCGTATATATGTATATATATATATATATATATATATATATATATATATATATATATATATATATATATATATATATATATGTGTGTGTGTTTGTGTGTCTGTGTTTGTCCCCCCACCATCGCTTGACAACCGATGCTGGTGTGTTTACGTCCCCGTAACTTAGCGGTTCGGCAAAAAGAGACCGATAGAATAAGTACTAGACTTCCAAAGAATAAGTCCTGGGGTCGATTTGATTCGACTAAAGACAGTGCTCCAGCATGGCCGCAGTCAAATGACTGAAACAAGTAAAAGAATTTAAACCACATTTTGATTGGTTTAATTTCCTGTCATTATCAAGTGTCTTTATGTTGAGATGTGTACATGACCCCCAAACTAAATTGGAACAAGAATGTTATTTCTAAAGTAAGGATAGTAACGTTCATATCCACTAAGCCACTACTATTAGTTTATCAATGAAAACATAACATATAATAAAAATTGTAACTACACATTCTAAAAGGTTAATACTCTGGTGCATTATAATCTTAATAACAACTCATGTCACATATTTAAACATTAAATCTATAAAATAGATGTTTCATGTAAAGTCTAGAATGACTGATCTCTTTTAGTTATCACTTTATATATATATATATAGAGAGAGAGTATATATATAGATTAGTATATATATTAAATTATATATAGATTAGATATATATATAGATTAGTATATTTATATATATAGCAGATTAGTATATTTATATATATATATACATATATATATACAATAATAGGATAAACTCTTATATAAGAATTTATCAAGTAGTTATCGTGAAAAAAATTCATACGGAAGAATCTATCGTTTTTCCCTAAATCATATTTATCTATATATAAGGGCATAACTATACAAGAATGTCTCACGTTAACTACCATAATAAAGTGAGGCATTCTTGTATAGTTATGCCCTTATATATATATATATATAGAGAGAGAGAGAGAGAGAGAATTATGGCCGGTTCATAAGGTTACCCAGGATTTCGCATCCATTCACATACATCTCATTAGACCCTAATGGGTAGTGGCCTATAACCTCTCTCCAAAATGGAGGAGAAAAGTCTCATGGATAGTTTTTGTACACACAAAGAAGATCAAGCACAGTGCAAAGGATCATCTCCCTTAGACCACAATCTGGGATCCACCCAGTAAGCTCCTATAGAGTAGCTGGAGCCAACTTTGGAGTTATTGTATGGTCATTGAGAACAATGGGTGAGTTTCAGTTTAGTGACTGGGAGACCTAACAAGGTCTGCCAGTGTCATAAGTTCCAACAAGGGAGTTTCTATGTAGCTTCACGAGCCAACCAGGGAGTCAATGTAACCACTGCAACTAGGTTAGGAAATCTCTTTATGGTCACTGGAGCCTTTTCATTGTCAATGGAATCAACAAGGGAGCTTGTATAAGACTAACTGGAGGGAAGAAGGGAGCTTCTTTGACAGAAAGGCATAAACATCGTATATTTCCTGTATCTTTTCATGACTTTTCTTGTTCTATATTTTGTTACATTATTTCCTTTTCGAAAATGGTTTCCTCTTATGGTAGTAATGGCTTGGGGAAAGACATAAATATCACATATTCCTTTAGTTTGCATTAGATTTTGTATTTTTTAAATCTTGTTACTGTAATAGGGTAGAGGCGCAATGGCCCAGTGGTTAGGGCAGCGGACTCGTAGTCATAGGATCGCGGTTTCAATTCTCAGACCGAGCGTTGTGAGTGTTTATTGAGCAAAAACACCTAAAGCTCCACGAGGCTCCAGCAGGGGATGGTGGCGAACCCTGCTGTACTCTTTCACCACAACTTTCTCTCACTCTTACTTCCTGTATTTGTTGTGCCTGTAATTCAAAGGGTCAGCCTTGTCACACTGTGTCACGCTGAATATCCCTGAGAACTACGTTAAGGGTACACGTGTCAGTGTAGTACTCAGCCACTTGCACATTTATTTCACGAGCAGGCTGTTCCGTTGATCGGATCAACTGGAACCCTCGACGTCGTAAGCGACGGAGTGCCAACAACAACAACTGTAATAGGAAACTTCTACTACAAGTCCACAAAGAAGCTTCTGCATGACTTGCAAAGGCTCAAGAGGAGCATTAATGGCATTGGTCCTACCACTCTGTGATAGCTTGCAATGGCTATGGGCATTGTCCTTCCTTCAGACCTAGTAAATTAAAAATTATGATGTTTTGTAAATATTATACAGTGTAAAATAGAAAAGTGAATATTGTTATGTACTAGGTATATATATTTACTAGGCAACAGGAACTAAGCAACTTTTGTGAAATATTGTTTAGCTGTGGTTTTATAGTGCTATATGCACTTCAGAGATATTTATCCACCTGGATAGGGTGGCAGTCTATTTTAGGTAATACTCCCAGCTGATTTATTTATTTCTTCTATCAGCCAAATACTCTGAAGGGATGTAAGAAGTGTTCTGCACTTGAAACATCAACCTGGATTTGAACAGGAATAGATGAGCCAATAGTTCATCTACTCAGCCTGCTATGTACTGTGATTAACTATATTTACTAGGATTAATTGAATTTAAATACAAAGCCTTGTATCAACAGAGGAATTTCTTATATATTTTGTCTGTGATTTATTAGTCACAATACTGAGAATGTTTGAGAACTTGTTGACTGTTTTTTATTGGCCAGAATACTGAAATTATTTAACCACTTATTATGTCATACTGGTCAGAATACTAAGATCATTTGATCATTTATTTATTGAATGTGACACCTGAGACCAGAGAGACTGACACAGTTGGTAATCTGTTTAAATATGTGTAAATCAATGTATGTGGGAAAAATTGTTTGTGTGATGGTCTATATGTAAGATCAATTGATTTCTAACTTCTCAAGGACAACTAAATAATTATTTCTTTTCTTACCTTTCTATCATTTAATTGTTGCTTTCACACATATCCTAGAGGAAGCTAAAAAATACTTGAGAAAAATCATCACAGAATTCTTAGAAGATAAAATCAATGAACTGAAAATGACAGTGAACAAAAGGCTAAAGGAATCTGAAGTGATGTTGAATTATAAACTGGAAAATACTGGCTACAATGAATTTCTTAAAAGACTCTCATCAAGAAGATTTGGCAGATATGGGAGAAAACTAACAACCGAAGGAAATATCAAAACAAAAGACAAAAGTACATACTAAGGTGACAGGATATTTATTCTTTGTGACAGTAAAATATACAAGAAAAACAAGAGTAATGAGAAAAAAAATTAACAAGAAAAGTAACTTTTTTTGTTCCAAAGTATTCACTAATATACTCCAATTTCTAACATTGTAACAAGGGGTGATGGCCAATAGAATCAGCATCAGTCAATGACTAG
This sequence comes from Octopus bimaculoides, assembly GCF_046866305.1. Lineage (NCBI taxonomy): Eukaryota > Metazoa > Mollusca > Cephalopoda > Octopoda > Octopodidae > Octopus > Octopus bimaculoides. Next base: position 17,224,469 of record NC_142936.1, on the reverse strand, counting down.
AAGGTACCTATTGACCCTGGAAAGATGAAATACAAAATTGACCTTGGTAGAATTATCACATGGGAAAAAATAATGCATCATGCAACACACAATAAAAATAAATGTTTAGTTTTATGACAAAAATGAAAAGATTATAATGATTTAAATTTTGGTACTAACTTTATGTAAAATAAAATTTAAACGAAATTATGAAAAGTTTTCAACTTTTGAATCTATGGTTAAATCTGTTTCCATTATTTATGAAAACCATATCTTTAACTTATATTCCGTATGTGTATTTTGTGTGCAAGATTCTTGATGTGGATACGTGTGTTGAAAGATATACAATTAAACCTTGGGAGAGGCATTATGCCGGTAATAAACACACGCACTGGTTCAGTCCTTTATTAATTTATAAACAGTATACTGTTTATAAGTTAATAAAGGACTGAACCAGTGCGTGTGTTTATTACTGGCATAATGCCTCTCCCAAAGAACTTATATTCCTTAGATCATACATTTTTCTAGTTTTCAACTTGCAATAACCACGCCTCAGATTTACTTCATTGGCTATCAGATATAACCTGTCATTTCTGTCTCTTTCACCCACTCTCTCTCTATCTATCTATCTGTCTGTCTGTCTATTTATCCATCCATCTTTCTTTCTATTCTTCTAACTCACTCTGTCTAAATTTGCTATGAAGCTGTCTTTTCATTTTTCCAAATATTTTCCATTCAAGGCTTGTTTGTTAATCTTCCTTCACTCTGTTCTCAAAAGATGATCTCTACATTTTCATTTTCTTTTCTTAATTATTGGTGATATTATGGTTCACCAAACAAACCTCAGTTTCAACAATTATTTTATATTTTCAATTTCAGCAAGCTTCTGCTTTAAACTCGTATGTCTTAAATGCAGTTGAAGTATTTATTTTCAAATGAGGCTAATTGTTCTCAAATTACTTGATCCTTTTTGACTGTTCCAAGCACATTGTTAAGTAGATATAACATCTTAAACTGAATTTAAATTTGTAATTTTATGCTTCAGCTATAAATATACATTAATTCTATTATGTGCATATTTTTAGAATATTTTATATATCTATTTTCAACATTCCCAATTGTCAACCAATTGCAACAATTTCTCCTTATATGTGTGCTGTGTGTTGGCACTCCGTCGCTTACGACATCAAGGGTTCCAGTTGATCCGATCAACGGAACAGCCTGCTCGGGAAATTAACGTGCAAGTGGCTGAGCACTCCACAGACACGTGTACCCTTAACGTAGTTCTCGGGGATATTCAGCGTGACACAGTGTGACAAGGCTGACCCTTTGAATTACAGGCACAACAGAAACAGGAAGAAAGAGTGAGAGAAAGTTGTGGTGGAAGAGTACAGCAGGGTTCGCCACCATCCCCTGCCGGAGCCTCGTGGAGCTTTATGTTTTCACTCAATAAACATTCACAACGCCCGGTCTGGGAATCGAAACCTCGAGTCCGCTGCCCTAACCAATGGGCCATTGCGCCTCCTTCTCCTTATATGATCCAACCATATGATCAGTTTTTAGATGTAGTTGATAGCCTTTGTGGCTTTGGTGACCTAATTAGCAGTAGAGATGGATGTTCTGCAAGTATAATAGCCAAAGTAAGAATGAGTTGGAAAAAAATTTGGAGATCTATTATCTCTTCTAGCAACAAAAGACTTCTCTCTTATAGTGAAGTGCATGTTGTATGATACTTGTGTATGAAGTATTATATTGCATGATCAATAAATGTGGGTCCTGAATGTGCAGGATTTTCACAAGCTGAGAATAACAGAGGCTGAATGTGCTGGTGTGCAGAAACAAAGGTGCACAAATGAGCTGATAGAAAAGGTGGATATAAGAGGAGTCAGGTGTAGTATGCATGAAGAAGACTGCACTGATGTGGATATGTGATGGAGATGGAGGATATTTAAAGATGTGGCCAGCATTCTAGGTTGTTGAAGTGGTAATGATCAAATTCAATAAACTGTATTGTAGTATTGAATGAATGTCTATGTAAGTTGCAACATTAAGCCAGAGGATAATGTAGGAAAAGTTGAGTGTTCCAAGAAAACGAAAACATTAACGTGAAATACAGGCAATGAAAAACAAAAAAAAATAATAAAACAAAGTGTAATGTGATGACATTATGGATTGCATGTTAAAGAGAAAAGAGCAGCATAAAAACGTGTATGCACATAAATCAAACACCAGATGCATGTGAAGCTGCAGGTTATGAATGAGTTTGTGCACAAGGTTGACTGCAAAAAGTTGGACATTGTTATCCAGTAAGATTTCCCAAGTGGTCAACATGAAGTTTGCAGAGTGAAAAGTGCTTTAGGAAAGTGGGTTATATATCATTAGATATACACCTAACTTTCCTATATTAAATTAGAAGTGAACTAAACGTAGAAACTCCAAACTGATCAACAACAACAAATATTTATTGTATGGTGGAAAATAAAACAGCTTCCAATTGTCCGGTTTTAGAGTAGCCTGAAATGTAGATGTACGGTTCTTCGAGTTGGTGTCTTTATAGAGACAACTTGGTTCAACCACACTCAAATGGGAGAGCTTGCTTAGACGTCTTGCTTGGTCGCTGTCAGGCTTGGTAAAGAGACAGACTAATAGCGGGAACGCTTCGATGTTGAAACCCACGCATGCGTGGTTAAGGATTCAGCAATGGCGACTATGCCTTTTGGCGCCAATATGACGTCACTACAGTGCTGTCATCAGTATGAATGAAAAAACAAGCAGGTGTTATATCCATGCATTTGAAGTGTGCAAGGTGAATGCATATGAGATAAAAAGCAGAGAGGACATGTTAATATGTATGTGAAGAAGAGTATTTATGTTCATAACAAAATTCAAGTGTTACAAGCCCAAGCAAAACAAAAAATAATAATGCAGAATGAAAATGCAAGCAATGTAAACAAATGAAATAAGAAAGACAAAATTGTCTTTATATACATAGTTTGTTTGAAGCTTGTGCTGAAGGACATGTGAAAAGGTTATAGAAAGTGTATGGAAACCAGATAAGCAAGTGTCTGTGTGGAATCCAAGCGTAGAAAATTGATTATGTGCCTTTGGGCAGGAGGTACACTTTGTGCGCTTAATTTTCAGTAGTTTTCCATGTCAGGCTTCCATATTTTTGGCAGTGTAATCCTTATGAATGAAAACACTTCATTGTTGTACTTTGGCACAATTGTAAACTTGCAGTGTTTGAGAAAATGAGAGGCACATGCTGTACATGCGTTTGTTGATTGTCACCATTTAAAATATTTATATGCTTTATATTTTTTCTGTTCCAAGTAATGGCAGAATAAGGCTGCATATGCTTGTTTTATCTTCGAGGGTTAGGGTTAGGAGTGGCTGTGTGGTAAGTAGCTTGCTTACCAACCACATGGTTCCGGGTTCAGACCCATTGCATGGCACTTTGGGCAAGTGTCTTCTACTATAGTATCGGGCCGACCAAAGCCTTGTGAGTGGATTTGGTAGATGGAAACTGAAAGAAGCCCGTCGTATATATGTATATATATATACGTGTGTGTATATGTTTGTGCGTTTGTTTGTCCCCCAACATCACTTGACAACCGATGCTGGTGTGTTTACGTTCCCGTAACTTAGCGGTCCAGCAAAAGAGACTGATAGAATAAGTACTAGGCTTACAAAGAATAGGTCCTGAGGTCGATTTGCTCGACTAAAGGCGGTGCTCCAGCACGGTCGCAATCAAGTGACTGAAACAAGTAAGAGTATACAAAAGGAGAGTGTGAAACTTGACATGCAAAGTAATGCCATTAAGGTTTGCCAGACGAATTCACTGTCACAGGCTTAGAGGACACTTCACCAGGGAGCCTCTACTTAGTCGCTCGTTTTGTGGGGTTTTTTTTTTTTTAGAAATAGCAGCCAAATCGTCCTCAAGTCACACCCTACTATCTTGAAAAAAGAAGGACATGATAAACAATGTTGCCCTGGTTTCTCTACACGTAAGAAAAGACTGTATGGTCATGTCTGGAATGTCTTTCACCATAGGTCTGCCATATCAGAGAGGCTGAACAAGAAAACTATCCTTGTCCAAATTGTTTCCATATCCACTGTCTCTCAGAGAGACGGTAACATGCACAGCTGCCGCTCGCCATTCCCAGTCCTCGTTACCGATGGGTCAGTCGCTGCCTCAGACATATTACAGCTAGTGAAAGTTGTTCCGTTCATCACCGTGGTGGTGGTGGTGGCAGCGACGACAATGACGACCACGAGGACGACGACGACTTAAAATGGTTCCAATTGTTTAATGGTATGTAGAACGCTTTGTTGTTAATAGCAACAAATGTAAGGGAAATAATTTTGTGACCAAATAAAAAAAAAAAAAAAGCGTTGTTCGTTTTAAAGTGTAAACGATGTATCGCTGGAAAAGACTTGCGACTTTGCAACGAATATTCGTAAGTACAAAACTTTCATCAAGTGTAATAAATTAGTTGCTGTGAGGAATACAAGAAGATTAAGTGATATTGAAAGAACTTGAGATATATAGGTCTACCCGATCAGATGATAAACAACAACAGCAATTATATTTACACAGATTTTTCCATTACCACCAGCTCTGAGAGTGAGGCGTATATAGCAACGACGTGTACAGGTGCCGCTTATCATTCATAGCTCTCGACACAGTAAACAGGTCTCCTTCTAAAAATAGGAGCAAGGTAACATTCAGTTTAAGAACAAAACAATTTTCATAGTTTGAAATCATCATCGTCATCGTCGTCTTCACATGTACAATTTCTAGTCAAAGTATCAAAAGTAAGCGGAATTTCAGATCGGGAAGCCTACCCAACAAAAGTTGAATTTTCTCCGTTTTTGACGGGATTTCCCCAATTCTTTTTGACCACGGACTCGGAAAAAGATGGTAAGCGTCTTTTTAGGAAGAATAAATTTGAAAATTTATGATTTTTTGTCTAAACTTACCTCCCCCACCGATTCTGATCAATATTTTTCTTTCTCCTTTTCTTTTTTATTTATTTATTTTTGTACTATGCACTCAAAATTCATGGTGGGAGAGGCTTTTGCGGAAAGAAAAAAGAAATTGAAAATATTTCCCGACGAAAAAGTGTGTGACTTAAGGGAGATTTGGCTTTTGTTTCTAGCACATCCCACGACCACCTTCCCCATTTTCTTTGTCACTCTTACATGTATTGACGTTTTTCAATATTTTTCTCGTCATAAGGCGGTGAGCTGCCAGAAACGTTAGCATGCCAGGCGAAATGCTTAGCGGTATTTCATCTCTCTTTACGTTCTGAGTTCAAATTCCGTCGAAGTCGACTTTGCCTTTCATCCTTTCGGGGTCGATAAATCAAGTACCAGTTGCATACTGGGGTCGATCTAATCGACTGGACCCCCTCCCCAAAAAATTTCGGGCCTTGTGCCTAGAGTAAAGAATATTTTTCTCGCCATAAACATATTTATGCTATTTAAAAAAAGTCACTTCAAGGACCTCGGACAGATGATACTTTCCTTAAGATGTGTGCTGTGTCCAATAAGGCTGCTATTTGCAAGACAAATCTGACATGGGATTATTGTTTAATAATAAGCACCTACTACACTCTCTGAGTGGTTGGCGTTAGGAAGGGCATCCAGCTGTAGAAACTCTGCCAAATTTAGATTGGAGCCTGGTGTTGCCATCCGGTTTCACCAGTCCTCAGTCAAGTCGTCCAACCCATGCTAGCATAGAAAGCGGACGTTAAACGATGATGATGGTGATGATGATGATGATGATGATGAATAATGATACTGATAAGGCGAGCTGGCAGAATCGTTAGCATGCCAGGCAAAATGCTTAGCAGCATTTCATCTATTTTCATGTTCTGAGTTCAAATTCCACCAAGGTCAACTTTGCCTTTCATTCTTTTAGTATCAATAAAATAAGTACCACTTGAACACTGGGGTCAATGTAATCGACTCATCCCCTCCCCTAAAATTGTTGCCCTTTTGCCAAAATTTGAAACCATTATTACTATTATCATTATTGTTGTTGTTGTTGTTGTTAGTAGTAGTAAATGCTAGAGTCAGTAAATTGCCAGCCCTGTAGTGTTTAGTTTTGTTTTATTACATTCATGTATCCTCTTCATCCATCCAGGATTCAACAAGTTAAGCACCAATAATATATTGTTTATCAATCATTTAAGTACTCACCCCCACTCTTTATATAATTTTGGCATTATGCCAGTGTAAAAATCTATTGTAATGAAGGAATTTCCCTCAAACTGATAGCTGTTTCACCTTTGTTGCTGTTAACTATATTAAAATATTTGTTAATTCTTGGAATATTGGTATTATGAATGATACATTGTGATTCTTGATAATAATGGTCAACTTTGCTGATGACTAAAAAAGCATAAATATCATAATATTACTGTTGATATTGGGATTCATATAAACGGTATATGTATATGTGTCTACAAACATGCACATATGAGGGTTCGCTGAAAAGTTTCTGACCTTATAAGTATTGCAAAAGGCCTGATTGGCGGCTTAATCATCCGAGTTCTTCTAGAGGGTTTAGAAAAATTGAAGGACTGCTGCAATAACTGTATGAATTTGAGAAGGGGAATATGTTGAATAAAATCCTTGTCCTTTGTCATTTCCTCTGTGAGGCCCAGCATCTGAAGACCCTTTCTCACCACTTCATCCCGTGTCTTTCTGGATCTACCCCTTCCACAGGTACCCTCCACAATTAAAACTTCTTTATTCAGCTGTCTTCATCCATATGCATGTTATTTATAAATGTCATCTCTAAAACGTTGTTCTTAGATACTCGAATAATTAAAATAATACATTAATTATTTCTTTTTCTCCAGCCTCCAAAACTGGGGATCAAGGTAGTCATTTGGTAAGTAAGATGATATCAGCATCTAATTCTAAAAAGGTTCTATTACTCTAACCAAACAGACAGTCATAGTAACACCTCAGTCACATCTAAAGACATCAACAACGCAGGAAAACACAGCTACCACACCAACTACCCATACACATCACCTACATACTAACCGGAGCACAACTACAGCAACAATACACATAACCACTACAACACTCATAAACAGCCCCTACATCACTAATGCACACAGTCATTACTTGACCAAGACCAATAGACAGATATTACACCAACAAAACATAACCTCCACCAGTACATACTTCACAACAGTAATACATACGACAATACACGCTCTCACTACAACAAAACACGCAGACACTACAATGCCAATACACACTGCCACAACACCCACAGGTGTAGCCAGTGGTAGTGGGGACAGATTCATTCGGTCCAGCTCTTGTGGGATCCATGTGATGCAAATGAGAAACATTTTTAAATGAAACTTTTAAAAAAATAAAATTCACTAATGCATACATACACTTTTATTATTTTATTTTCTGTATCATCACCACCAGCATAACTGCTATTTTTCGTTCCTACCATTAGTTATTACCATCACAGTTGGTACTATTACCAACCTTTAGTATGTATTTATTTATCATCAGTACTTTTGTGCGTGTGAGAAGGGTGAAGGTTGCATGCACATGCACATATGTGATGTCTTTCCCTTTGAAGCTTCCTCACAATCTTTCTGACAGGTGGTCATTTGTCTTTCTACAGAGGTACCTATCGCCTATCTATTATCACCATCATACCAAGCATCATCACTAACATTAGCCATCAACCGTTAATCAGTTAATTTGATAACCATTAATCAGTTAATTCTTTAAAAATGTAACGTCAGTTATGAATAAACCCTTAACATTCATTTTTATTATAGAAAAAAAGAACAAAAAATCAGTCTTTGCTCTAAAACCACCTAAAAATACCTTTAGAAACAAACCTGGGCACCAAACTTAATCTGTTAATCATTACTCTTTTACTTGTTTCAGTCATTTGACTGTGGCCATGCTGGGGCACCGCCTTTAGTCAAGCAAATCGACCCCAGGACTTATTCTTTCTAAGCCTAGTACTTATTCTATCGGTCTCTTTTTGCCGAACTGCTAAGTTACGGGGACGTAAACACACCAGCATCAGTTGTCAAGCGAAGTTGGGGGGACAAATACAGACACACAAACTTTCACACACACACACACACATATATATATATATATATATATATATATATATATATATATATATATATATATATACACACACATATATACATATATACGACGGGCTTCTTTCAGTTTCCGTCTACCAAATTCACTCACAAGGCTTTGGTTGGCCCAAGGCTACAGTAGAAGACACTTACCCAAGGTGACAAGCAGTGGGACTGAACCCAGAACCATGTGGTTGGTAAGCAAGCTACTTACCACACAGCCACTCATGCACCTGTAATTAATTAATGAAGTAAACATTTTCGTTAACAATTTAACTTTTAAGTTAACTTTGGAAATCATTATCGGACTAATTAACTTCTGTTACATTTAACTTCCGTTAAATCAAGTTGCAATTGAAGTTAATGGATTTTATAGTTTTGGCACTTTTTAAAGGTGTTTTTAGGTGATTTTAGAGCAAAAACTGATTTTTTGTTTTTTTTTTCTCTAATAAAAATTGATGTTAAGGGTTTAGAATATCTCTGAAGGGTTTAGAATATCTCCCTCTACATTTAACAGGACGGCATTAAGTATGTATCTGAAATAGATTTGACAAATAAATTTCTGTTGACACGTATCGTGCGGGTGACACGTAAAAGCACCCACTACACTCTCTGAGTGGTTGGCGTTAGGAAGGGCATCCAGCTGTAGAAACTCTGCCAAATCAGACTGGAGCCTGGTGTTGCCATCCGGTTTCACCAGTCCTCAGTCAAATCGTCCAACCCATGCTAGCATGGAAAGCGGACGTTAAACGATGATGATGATGATGATGAATCTTGGTAAATGAATGATCACCACAACACCTTCTTCTGATTTGACTCCCTTTATGCCACTACAATACAGAAGAAATAAGTTGTCATACTTAAAGATTTAAAAGTAACTTATATAAAAAAAAAATTACCTTCATAATTTATTCAAATAATATTTAAACAGAGAATTTAGTTTTGTAGAAATAATTTCATATGAAAGTGAAATAGTTTGAAGCTTGTTGAGTAATATATTTGTCTTTTGTTGTTTATAATGAAATAACTACAGGAAAGACTTGGACCCAGACCAATCACAAGCACTTAAGGATGCCCTAACACTGCAAAATGTGAAAACGTAAGTATCTGTTGTTGAAAATTATATCTCATCATATTGGCATTTCTGCAGATTCATCTTGGCATATTGTTTTGTCTCAGTATTTCATAGTTTTTCAGTTTAAAGAGGAGCTGCTTTGATATCCATAATAATTTTGTCAGTATAAATGATTGTTTTGTCTACGCAGGAACCAAATGTAAAGTTGTCCGATGCCTGACATCGCATGCGTCCACAGTTGATCAATCCGTTTCTTATCGAACGTAGTATATAGCTCTTCCCAGAATTGGAAACTCCGGTTATGTGCAGCCCGTTAACTTTCGGGTTTATCTTATGACAAACCTCGAATGTGTGTTTGGAGAAATTATCAGCGTCAATATTGTAGTGTGTTAGCCATTCTTCGTAAATGTCTAACGATCTTTGGATATTATGGTAATTGTTTGCATTTGATTGAAAATAGTCTTTTTTTTGCCTAATCTGTTCCCAGATCGGTGTAGAAAGTGCTTCTATGTTGGTATCAGTTGCGGCGGATTGTATTAATGTTGAAATATTAGGTGTGTTTCTGTAGATGTTGTCCCATTGTTGTTTGTATTTTTGTTTTTGTGTTCCTTTGCAGAACTTAATGATGTCGCCGAGGTCTGTGATGCAGCATTTTTGCATGATTTTCTTAATAAAATCATATTTAGATCCTCTTACAGTCTTGTTGTTAATGAGTTGTTTGTCTTCGTCTGATTCCTGTGAGTAATTTGTTGTTGTATTCAATGATTTGCATGTGAGCTTTTCATACATCATCTTTTGTCCGAGTGTTTTGATGTTGTCAGCAGATACTACCCATCTGATGGAGCTGTCTTTGTTTAGGTAGTTTGCGAATCCATATGGTGTGAATAGCTTCATAGCTGCCATGTTGTACAGTTTTCCGAGGTCGTTTTTTTAACAAATTTTTAAGTTGTGAAAAGCTATGTAGGTTTGTCGGATGGTCTTTATGCCATGATATTACGTGAAAGTGTGGTCTGTCGTAGCAATGTTTTATCGCCGAAATGGAACGCTTGTGAAATATCGTTATGTTGGGATGTTTCGATAGAATGTTCATGAAATAATTCGTCTGCGGCGTGTAGTCGTGTGTGAAGGTGTCTGTCGCTGCGCTGATGGTGATCGTCTCATCCCAAGTTATCTCGTTCTCATCTCTGAGTCTGTACACCCACGTGTATGGTTTCAACTCTTCCGACTTCACTGCCTGGTCGAATGTATTTTTGTCGTCGTTCTCGCTCATGTTGAAGTTGTTGACTGGTGTGTCCATGACTGCTGGCTGTCACTGTTGCCTGTGTGTATTTATAGTGTTTAGGGCCTGGAAGGTGATTAGCAAGTGACAGGCAAGCGCTGTCTACTTACTTGTTTACAAAGTGTCCTGAACAATTTTTAAGTGCCTTGTCGCCAGCTGAATCCGCATCTATGTAAGTAGTTCTCCCGTGCCGTTTCCCTTTTGGCGGGAGATTGTTCAAGTGTCTGCAAGGTGGTGTAGCGCAGAATAGATTATATTCAAATCCTGGATAAGTAGTGTTCTCAGCTGCCTTGTGGCATATGGTGGCTACTTTTTGCGGATGTTGCATAGCTTCGTAGTATGCGTCTAGTGTTATGGTGTACGTGATATCGAATGCAAAGTATTGTTGTGCGCTGCTACCGTGGGTCTGACGATCTGTGGCACGTTGATGAGTATCATTTCTGGCGAGTCTTCCGATGTATATAGGACTTTGTTAATGACTGTTCTGTTTGCCGTAACCATGTTTCCACTGGCGGGAACCATATTGCCGTTTCCGTCTTTAACTAGGTTATGGTGATCAGTCTCCGTATTCTGTGTAATTTAAATCTTCTTTCCAGAACTGTCGTTTTCTTTTTCTCGTTTCGCCTACCGATTCACCGTGTACATTTCCTTCTACTCCGAGTTGTGGTGCAGTTGTTACGTCTAGACAACCATCCCATGTGAAGTTTGATCCTTTCGGTTTATCGTGATTAAATGCTTCTCCGAAATTTAAAATTGATCCGTGTACGGTGTAGTTGTCGTTTATTGATACATTTGTAAGGAACGACCGTGCGAACTCAAAAAGGAGAAATGGTGACGAATGGAAAAACAGAGGACTCCTTTTATTTAAACATGTCACACGGTCGAACACAAAATTATATATATCAATGATGATATACATGATATGTTATACGACGATAACATAGATGACCAGTAATGAAAGACCACAACCGTATAAGATGAATAACAGAAATATTTATTGTAGCGTTAAAGATGTATGTCTGTGTGAGAGTGTGAATGTGACATATAATAACATAATCAAAGACAGGCCCTCATACAAAGAAAAGTATGTATGTGAGTGATACATGTGTGTGTATGTGAGTTATTACAGCAGATAGAAAGAGAGTCAATAACACGTGAGCAATTATACCAGTTCTTGTGTACCCAATAGTATGAGTCTGTATGTGAAAGGAGGGAAGGCTGAATGTGGCAGAGCTGATCACTAGTTGTGATGTCGTGGCATCGATGCCGGGCCGTGATTCTTGTTATACAGATGTTCGTCGCTGGCTGAGATCTTTTGTCTGTTTATTTATCGTGGTGAAGCTGAGTCACCTAACAGAATCGAAGAGAGAGATGTGCCGCGGTGGTTTAGTTTGGTGTACATAGAAAGTCGTGTAGACGCTGGTTAGTAGTAATCGTAGAATCGTGTCGCTGATGTGGCGACGGCAGTGGTCATCGTTGGCTGGACGAAGCTGTTGAAGTGGTCGCTGGCTGATTGTTGCTGCTGCTGTCGTGTGGTACACGGAACAGATCTCAAAGAGAAACTGGACCGAGACAAATTTGCTGGATATGAGTTGTTCTATTTAAAGCGTTAAGAGGGCTCCAAGACGGTAGTAGGAAAACACTATCACGTGACCTTATTAAGGGCTGTGATTGGTCAGTTTGCGTTCTGGCGGGAACGGTTCAAAGAAGTTGCCGATTCGAATAATGATCAGTCACGTGATGACAAGGTTAATGTTTTCCGCTACATTCGCGTTAGCAGTTTTGTATCTAGTGACGATAGGTAGTTTCACTACACATACATTGTTTACATTTTATACCATTTCTAGAAAATTCTCTTAAGACTCTTAGATCATAAGTGTATCTGGGTAAAATAAGATAATAGGTTACCATACCATGTTACTCTGCAAGAGACATCAAAACACTGTTAGTTAGTAAACTCCAAACAGAACAAGAGATATATTTTTGAGATTATAAAATTGCTTTTCAAAGTTATTTTAATAATATTTTCTTCTTCAATTCTGCTTTCTGTGTGGTTTTAGTATCCTTGCTGAAATCTTCAATCTCACCAATTATGCAGAAGATCTCAGAGAAGCAATTCTGCTCAACCTATACACATATACATTACAATATGCAAGGGATGAAGACTTCACAATTGATAAGTTGTCTACCTACTTTTCCATTGTGAAAGATGCTCATGAATTCTGTACAAGTAAGTCTACTGTGCATGATCCTGGTTAAATAATCAGTATTCAAGATATAGACAGAACTTGTATCTTTTTTATAGATTTTGTTTTTGATATTATTTTTGTTGTTAATTATTCTTGGTTAGACATTAAAATGGACAAGGTTGGACAGTAATATATATTACAGTCCCAGCATTGGAGACAAACACTACACATATACAGTTCCAGTACGACAGATATATTAATGCCAACCATATACACATATGGCCCCAGAATCACATGACTATTTGGGATGATCACACACTTAAAAATAGTCTTATAAATACCAGATATACTAGATACATACAGTGTTCCAGACACACACAGTCCCAATATCAAAGATGCATTTGGGACCGTCACACAAACACACATAGTGGCCAGTACTATAAATCCCAATACCAGATATATATATAGAGAGAGAGAGAGAGAGAGTTGAAAAAAATTGGGGTCTACAAGGAATACAGTTGGACATTTATTTTTTAATCACTAAAATTGTTTCCACAAAATGTAGTTCTCCAGGTGTGCAGGTACTTGATTATGCAACCGCTTCCCTGCATTATGAGATCTAGTTGTGTTTCCTCAGGTGATATGTAGATATTGTCTCCATAAGTTCAAAATCTCAGCTTGACAGTAACTCGAACTCATATATATCATGTAACTGGTACTGACTCCAACTGAGAACTCACACAATGAATCTACTACTACTGACCTACAACAACTGACTGTCTGACTTTATAGTGGCTGAGTCATACCACTTTGTCACATGGGAAAGAGTGTACCATTTTCACTACAACAATAGTTATAGTATATTCTGTTAAGAACGTAGTTCAAAGGAAAACAGAAAATGGATAACAATTGATTTACATCCTCGACTTACAGCTGTTTCTGTTAGCATGATTCTCAGCTCTAACCGCCACTATAATAGTAATTATAGTTATCATTGTAGATGATTAGTTATACCAAATTGAATCATGAAACTTCATCAGAGCAGAAAAGTAAATAAAATATAAGTAAAAAGAAAAAGACGAAAAAGAAGGAGAAATTATATATATATATATATAATTGTTAAAGAGGACAACAAACGTTAAGGCAAGACAAACATCTCAAATCATATACGTTATTATTATTATTGGAAAAATTCAAAATCTTACAGCTGTTTCTGGGACATCCTAAAATATGAGATATTCTGTCATCAGAGACAAATAGGGAAAATGAGAAGGGTATAGATTAATGAAACGACAACATAAAGGACAGGAGAAAAGGAATAAGGAGGTGAAGAAACAAAAGTAAGAGAAGAAAAAAGAAACATAAAAGTTCCCAATTCAACTTTCCGATTGTGTAGATGTCAGTCCATAAGTCCTTAGGTACAATCCTCTGTGTAAATTCATATAGGTTAAAGTCTTAATAGTGTAAATATCCAGAAATAAATGCGAACATATCAACGTTCCATAAGAGAGTGGTAGCAGAGGTGGCTATTAAGGGATAAAGAGAAAGAAAAATAAATAAATAGGAAGAGAGATAGAGAGAGTGGGAGAAGAAAACAAAGATTTGTATTAAGGATAAAATAAGGTATATAAGAATATAGTTTACAAAAATAACCAAGAAGATAAATAAATAAATATATAAGGGTAAATATGGAGAGAGGAAGAGGAGGTAGAGGAAGATAATGTGAAAAAGACAAAAAGTAAAATGAAAGGGATTTAATGAGAATAGTAGGTGCCAGTGGTATTCTTCTAGTCTGTAGAGGTTGGGGAGGAAATCTAGTAGTAAGTGTTTGTGTCTGTTTTATGGCTTAAGTCAGTGGCTGTAGAAATATTTTTATCTATGAGGGTATGAGTGTGTAGGTAGTTGTGAATGGAGAAACCAGTTGAATATTAAATTATTAAGGATTATAAGAGTTACAAATAAATATTAGGGGATTTAATAGGTTCAAGTTTTAAAATAAATTAAAGAATTAACATTTATCTTATAGAGTTCTAAGGTTAGGTAGATAGGAGCGATATACAAGGGTGTATGTTAATCATGGAGGTATGTATATGAGTGTTATGTGTGGGGGTGAATTTACATTTGGATAACACTCGATCTAAGAATACTAACATCAAACCTTCCAAATCTCCTCTAACATACACTAGAAATTACACCTCACCAAATTTGCCTAATAAAAGCGGTGGGAGATCTATTCTCTGGTATACACCTGCATTCGCTTTAAACATTAAGGACCTTGCTAAAGCATTCTTTTAAACAGTAGACTCTAATTCCCATGTAACCACAAATATCATTCTATCTTTAACAGAATTATCCTATTCCTCTTCACCAAATATAGAATCTATTATCACCTCACCTTATTTCTTTATTGCCCACAAGGGGCTAAATATAGAGGGGACAAACAAGGACAGACAAAGGGATTAAGTCGATTACATCGACCCCAGTGCGTAACTGGTACTTAATTTATCGACCCCGAAAGGATGAAAGGCAAAGTCAACCTCGGCGGAATTTGAACTCAGAACGTAACGGCAGACGAAATACCGCTAATAATAACAACATTAGTAATACATTAGTAACAACAATATATATTATTCAATACACCAAAGTAAATCTGTCTTTTTTTCTCAGCCAACACATTATATTTCATACAAAATCTATTTTATCCTTTTCAGAAAGCTCTTTTATTAACTTGGATGAAACATTTTCATATTTCAAGGAACTACTCTTGTGTCATAGTGTCTATGTAAGTTACAGTACCTCAAATATTTGTTGCCCTGTCGAAGAAACTCCCACTAATGCATGTCATACTGTACATGACATTCTCTCTATTGCATGTTACATGACTATAACAGTTCCTTTAATATGTGATATACTGCCTATGTAATATTCCATCAGAAAATAAAAGAATTTTAATAGATTAAAAACCAGCTTATTCAAAGTAGCTACCCTCAGCTTCTACTACAGCCTCAAGATGGCTCTGGAACCTGGCACATTCATTTCCCACTGTGACATTGAGGAGATGCTCAAGCACCTCCTTGATCTTAGCCACCAGCTTGGCCTTGGTGTTGCTGGCAGAATAGTTGGTGTCTTTCTCAACCACACTCCTCACATAGTAATCCATGGGATTATAATTAGCAGAATTAAGAGACTAGAAATTGGGGCGAGTGAAGTCAATAGAGATTCTGAATTTTACCACATATGGCCTTCCAGCAGCAACCCTCTCCAGCCAGGGTTTGACCACAGTCCCCAACAGCTAAACATAGTCATCTGAATTGAGCCTAAAGCCCTGTTCATCAGTTGTTGGATCAATTCCAGCATGCAGACTCAGTCTGAATACCTGCTGTGTTCCTTCCTGTTGGCTATGACTTCATAGTCTCTGTTACAGCTGTCCATGTCACATCTTACAACCTTTACACTGTTCACAGAACATTGAGCAGCAGTCATGATGTCAGCATTTTGATACTCGACATGAATCGTCATGATACAAATAACTCCTTTCCAATATTCAAATGGCTTCCACCTCTCCATATCAGCTAACCTTTTCTCTTCTACAACTTTAATCATTATGCTCACCAATGACTGTTTACCAATGCATCAAACTGTTTTTATAAAAAAGAGATATAAAATATTTCCAAATTTAGCCTGAAAACCATGTATGTGCATGGGCATATGTATATAAATATTATATGTGTGTGTGTGTGTGTATGTATATATATATATATATATATATATATATATATATATATATATATATATATATATACACACACACACAGACATACAGGAAGTAAATAGACACCTTAATTTTCAAAATCTTTTATCTAATATGCAAAGTGAACAATTGAAATGTAATCGATAGATAGGACTACATACTTTAGTATTTAGTTGACATTCCCTTTGCAGTTTTTAATTCAGAAACTCTTTTTGGCATTGAACTGATGAGCTTTGTGATTGTCTCTGGTGGAATTTCTGTCCACTTTTTATGCAACAATTGAAACAATTCATCTTTAGATTTAGGTTTCTGTCGAGTTTTTCGTACAGCTCTATCTAGTATACTCCAAAGATTTTCAATTGGGTTCATGTCAGGAGATTGGCTCGGCCAAAGAAGCTTTTTGATCCTATTTTCAGTCAGCCATTGTTGATTCCTTTTCGTTGTGTGGCATGGAGCCCCATCTTCCATGAATAAAAACTCATTTTTCATTATATTATCGTGTGAATACATCGGAATTAGTCCTTACTTAAGTATTTCGATGTATTTTTCAGAGTTTATGGGTCCAACACATTCGATCAGCTCAGAACGACGATTGCTGGTGACAGTTCTCCATACCATTATAAAGATACCGCCATGTTTCACAGTTGGTTGGAGTCATTTCAAATCAAATTCTTTATTGGGAAGCCTCTAGATATCTTCTGATAACTGCAGATCCTCTGATAACTCACAGATGGTGGCTCAGTGATTTCCCCTCACAGGTGCAAGCACATCTGTGATGTCTTTCTCAGTTCTGCTGACTGCGGGTGTCCCAGAACATTCGTCACTATTGATATTTTTTCAGCTATCTTGGAAATGTCTGAACCACTTGTACACTAGGGTGTGACTCATACATTTTCTGCAACTTTGCGTAGGCCTCGAAGCAGGTATGGCCAAGCTTTTGGTAAAATTTGATGAAGATTCTCAGCTCAACTCGCTGTCATGGTCAATACGACAAACACACGCTACAGACGCTATTTCAAAACACTGCTGTAAATAGCAGAAGTGAGCTAGAATGTTAAAACTTAGTGTGCATGCACAGCCGAGGTCAAGGTTAATCTGTGCCAAGTAGTTTCATTGTGTGTACTTTAGGTTTGTTACTATGGCAGCAGTCCGGATACTTATTGATCAGACCTTGTACATATATATATATATATTTATACATACATACATCATCATCATCATCATCATCATCATCATCGTTTAACGTCCGCTTTCCATGCTAGCATGGGTTGGACGATTTGACTGAGGACTGGTGCAACCAGATGGCTACACCAGGCTCCAATCTAATTTGGCAGAGTTTCTACAGCTGGATGCCCTTCCTAACGCCAACCACTCAGAGGGTGTAGTGGGTGCTTTTACGTGTCACCCGCACGAAAACGGCCACGCTCGAAATGGTGTCTTTTATGTGCCACCCACACAAGAGCCAGTCCAGGGGCACTGGCAACGATCTCGCTCGAAAACCCTACAAGGCCATTCAGGCGGTACTGGCAACGGTCACGCTCAGGATGGTACATCTTATGTGCCACCCGCACAAGAGCCAGTCTAGGGGCACTGGCAATGATCTCACTTGGCTTGCCGGGTCTTCTCACGCACAGCACATTTCCAAAGGTCTCGGTCAGTAGTCATCGCCTCGGTGAGGCCCAATGTTTGAAGGTCTTGCCTCACCACCTCAGCCCAGGTCTTCCTGGGCCTACCTCTTCCACGGGTTCCCTCAACTGTTAGGGAGTGGCACTTTTTCACGCAGCTATCCTCATTCATTCTCACCACATGTCCAAACCAGCGCAATCGTCTCTCTTGCACACCACTACTGATGCTTCTTATGTTCAGCTTTTCTCTCAAGATACTTACACTCTGACGGGTATGCACATTTACATTACACATCCAGCGGAGCATACTGGCTTCATTCCTTGCGAGCTTACGCATGTCCTCAGCAGTCACAGCCCATGTTTCACTGCCATGTAGCATGGCTGTTCGTACACATGCGTCATACAGTCTGCCTTTTACCCTGAGTGAGAGTCCCTTTGTCGCCAGCAGAGGTAAGAGCTCTCTAAACTTGGCCCAGGCTATTCTTATTCTAGCAGTTACACTTTCAGCGCACCCACCCCCACTACTAACTTGGTCACCCAGATAGCAGAAGCTATCAACTACCTCTATATATATATATATTTATATATTAGAAGGTTTGGAGGTAATGTACAGGAATTATATATTAGAAAAAATAATAAGGTACTCAGATATCTGGATGGTTGTACATTTACAGATTTTTATTAATATGTCACATGTTTTTATAAATTAGCGCTTGCATCTATTCTTGGAGAATCTACAAGAATAGATGCAATTTATAAAAACATGTGACATATTAATAAAAATCTGTAAATGTGCAGCCATCCAGATATCTGAGTACCTTATTATTTTTTCTAATATATATATATATATATATATATATATATATATATAGTAAATATGTATGTATTAACACTTCTATGTATTTATGTGTATATATCTTAGTGGATGTATGTGTATGTAGGAATCTTATATTTACTTCATATTGACTCCAACACTAGTCATCATGTCACTTTCAGTGATTAAAAAGGATAAAAAGCAAACACTGATACATCTTGGCACCAGTAAATGTCGCAACTCATTTCTACAGCTGAGTGAATTGGAGCAACGCAAAATAGAGTGACGTGCTCAAGAACACAACACACAGTCCAGTCCAGGAAGCAAACTCACTGCCTCATGATTGCAAGTCTGATGTTCTAACCACTGAGCCATGCACCTTCACAGTGATTATAATTTAGTCAAAGGATGAGGAAAATTCCCCCTTATTTCTAAGCTGGAAAATAGGGCCAACTAGATAAGGTTGATGTTTCAACATGTTGACAGCTGTTCTGTTACAATTTAGTCGTGATACTGAGTAATTCGTGCAATTGTTGTAGTTGTTGTTTAAACTCATGTAAACATTGATCCATTGATATAACCAAAGATGTTCCAGTTATTTAGATGTAGTGTTTCTATGGCAATTTTTCCAATGTATCCATTTTCTAAGATGGTAGTATGGAATCGGGGGAATATTTGGCAACTATTTCTAGTAATTTTTGTGACACTATAAAGACTTCCCTTACCATTTTAAAGAAGACCGAACACATTGGATAACACTGTATAACAAAATTTTTTATTGTTTTTGTTTTTGGTCAGTAAGTGTTATTTCCTATTTGCTTCTATCTAGAAATCAAAGGAAATGACTACTACTCCCTTGCTTTTGTGTCCTGAACATCAATGTTTTGAAACTGACCTATATTCCATTACACTTCAGGCAGATTCAGTGCTGCGCTGCTGAAGCAGAAATATCATTATAGTAAATATTCTGCTCAATACCACAGATTTGCTTGTCATTTGCTTGACCATAACCACTTGAGCATGTCCTTTAGTGGCTGATAATATGTGCATCTCTGATCATGAACAGGAGTAGTAGGGGAGCATCATAGCCATGTCTTGAGAGGGATTCTTTGGGGTTTGAATAAATGTAAGAAAAGCAAAGTTTGGAGGAAATATTAGTCCTTTTTTGCATACTTTCTAGGGGTAAGCAAATAGGAAATAACAGTTGATCTCCAAAGACAAAAATCGTATTACACAGTGTAATGTACCCCTAAATGCCCTGAATAATAATCAGTCATCATAGCTAGAATGCATCTGATTATTGGTTTGCTAAACAACAACTGGCCATGACACATTTATTTGTTCATATTTTAGTGTCCACCATTTAGTACTGAATTGTTTACACTGGGTGAAGTAAGGAAGATATCTTTCCATATGATTAACACATATTTTAGACACTTCAAACTCTACAAGTATGCATTCACTCCACAGGTAAGTCTATTTCATTATCCATATTTAATCTTTCTCATTAAATGCTAAGTCCATTAAATATGCTTCCTACCATATAATGATAAAAACAGTAGTAATAATCTTTTCTTTATTAACCACAAGAGATCTAAGAGTTACAAAAAATATGGAAGTTTTACTAGGGGTTACCAAAAAGAAAGGATAATGTGAAGCATGAAAAAAACACATTTACAAGATACAAAGGGAGTGCGTAAGAGATGTTATACAATATTTGAAAAGAGGTATTAAGAATTTGTTTACAAGTCACAACTATCTCGCTGACCTGAAGTCATGAGAAGTACTTCACATTCCAAAGGTTATGAAAAGAAAAAGGAAAATATTTAATAAGAAAATTTAAAAAAGGAAATATTCTATAAATAAACTATTGAAGTTTTCACTTATAGCTGTGATATTGGATCCCTACAATACACTTTTATTATATATTTTGACATAGCATAATAAAAGCAGTAGATGTTATAAAATGTTTCTAAAATTCCATGTTAAAACTGTAAAGAAATGTTTCTAAAAACCATTTTACCTCTTGTTTTCCCATAAAATAATTGTACTGATGTAGCATTAAAAAAAACTAATATTTTCTGTTTCTCAAATAAACAGTTTTTAAAACATTTTGTTATATTCTAAAATAGTTATTTTTATGTCGCATAATAAAAAAAATAATGAATCTGCTACAATGTTTCTTAAATATATAATATTTTAAAACTGTAAATAATTGCTTTTTAATGCTGATTTTCATATTTATGTCTAAAATATTTTAAAATTTAGCATTCTGAATATTCAGTCTTTCAAGCTTTTGGTATTCTGATATTTTGATCACTCCGATACACATACATACATATGTACGTACATGCATACCTACATACATGCATACATACATACATACATACATACATACATACATACACACATACATACTTGCATGCAGTCATACTGACAGACGGTTTAATTTGTACATTTCTATGCCCGCGGCATGTGTAAGGACTTTCGAGCGAGATCGTTGCCAGTGCCCCTGGACTGGCTCTTGTGCGGGTGGCACATAAAATACACCATTTTGAGCGTGGCCATTGCCAGTACCGCCTGACTGGCCTTCATGCGGGTGACACGTAAAAGCACCCACTACACTCTCTGAGTGGTTAGTGTTAGGAAGGGCATCCAGCTGTAGAAACTCTGCCGAATCACTGGTTCACCAGTCCTCAGTCAAATCGTCCAGCGCATGCTAGCATGGAAAGCTGACGTTAAACGATGATGATGATGATGATGATGATGATCACATTGTGAATATATTTATAACATAAACCATTAATCATTTTACCAATACCAGGTGCAGCTTGATTTAGCTTTAGTCTACATTGGAGAACCTGAATCCATAACAAACCAAGGTAAGTAGTAGCTTGATAATTGTTTATGTTTACACTGTATTTATATGTATTGGCTGATTCTTAAAATTTGTTCATTTACACATATCATACAACCTTTATACTGCTTTATAGTTAACAAACAAATTGATAGAACTCATACATATTTTTTCTTTATTCAGTGACTCTAGCAGAAATCTCAGAACTCTCCTCACACAACACAGATTCATGTTCTTTTGTAAATTCTGTTGATTTTGATTTTGTCAATACAAACTTTGTTAATTTCCTCAAATTCTAGTTTGTTTTTATTTAATTTTTTTTATTAGTTTTTTTTTCAATAAAATGATAAAAAGAGTTTTATCAATAAAATCAAAAGATTGTGAACAAGTCTCTATATGATGGAGAGTATATTTTAGATTAAGAAAGAACTTTGTTTATTTTAATTTTGAAAAATAAAAGAAGTATAAAAAATGCATTATTTATGGGATGACCCAAATATGTACGATGGGCTTCTTTCAGTTTCCATCTGCCAAATTCCCTCACAAGGCTTTGATTAGCATGAGACTATAGTAGAAGACATTTGCCGAAGGTGCTACACATGCTCAGAAATTTCACATTTCATTATTTTATGATTATGTAAGCCAGTAATAATATTATTATTATGATAACATCTACAATGTTAAGTTATATCTTCTGGCGCATAACGATGATGCTAGGTTATAAGAAGCAAAAGCAAGCATAAATAGTTTGAAAGCTAA
Source organism: Octopus bimaculoides (assembly GCF_046866305.1). Taxonomy (NCBI): domain Eukaryota; kingdom Metazoa; phylum Mollusca; class Cephalopoda; order Octopoda; family Octopodidae; genus Octopus; species Octopus bimaculoides. The sequence continues at coordinate 17,201,994 of NC_142936.1, read as the reverse complement.
AATGAGGTTAGGTTAAGGTTAAATAATATTTGTTTGTAAAGCATATCTTTGGAGAAAATAGGTGTGAAATAGATATAAAGGCACTGCTTCCCCAAAAAATTCATTTTGGAAAATACTTCAGTAGAATACTGCTTTACACACAGGAATTTTCAGAAAATTTTTTGTGATTTAAGGAGTATTCAGCTGTTATTTTTAGCATATCTCACAACTGCCTCATACTGTTAGTTTGATACTCTGGCGTATTGATGTTTTACAATAGCTTTTTCTCCATAAAGACATTTAATGGTTTATTTCTGGGATTTAGCCAAAAATTCAGACTGCCCATATTTTAAACTGTGATTTTAAAGAAATGTTTGAAAAATTTTTTTAATTCTTTTTTTTTTAATTTAGAAAAAAATCAAAATAATTTTTTTTTTTTTTTTTGCATAATTGTATGATTTCTCACATGCTGAAGACAAATTTGCAAAAATTTTCCAAAAATTCCAAAAAAATCAAAAAGTTATGAGGGGTTATATGCTTTGTCTAAAGCAGAATTCCACCAATACTTCAATCGTGAAACTTGAAGCAGCTAAAGCTATAAATAATAGTGTATAAATATTGGGTTAAAAAATCCTTTGTATAATAAAAGGTCAAAGGCTGTCTTTGACTTTTCCTATCCAAATGTTCTTTTTTTTTTTTTTTTAATCCAGTATTCACACACTACTATTCATAGATTTCTCTGCTTTGATTTTCACTGCTCTAATATGAGTTATTTCATGTTATCTTGAAGTTTATAAATTCTAATAACATCAAAAACTTCAATATGTATTCTTTTTTTTTTTTAATTTCAAAGTTGATCATCAGATATCTGAAAATAGAGGTTCCCAAGCAACAGATGAAAATATTGACAAAGAAAATGAGCCGGCCAGGATTTCTGAAAAAGGTTTGTTAACAACCCTTTAAGTAGATTCAGAAGATAATTTTCCAGATTATTAACCTCATATTTACACTGTATATTTACAATAATTATATCTACACAGTATTTTGATTAGTTTAATCTCCAGTCAAGTGTCTTGATAATCCTGAGATATGTTCAGTGTCCCAAACTAGTTTTGAAGTAGAAATTTTTTATTTCTAAACTAAGGATAGTAATGTTCATATCCACTAAGCCACTGCTAACATAGCATATATAAACATAATGTAACTACACACTCTAAAAGGTTAACATTCAGGTGTAAATTTTCAGAGTGTGTATGGATTGTTGCATATGACATATGTAACAGATTCTTGCACAGTTTCCCTACCAGTCTTCAATGTGCTGCTCTTAAAAAGACAGTAATGTTGTGGAAAGTTTTTGCTGAACTGAATCTGCCATCTGGATTTGCTTCCAGTTTGAAATTGTTTTTTTTTCCTTTGGTAGTAATGGTTTTGGAAAAGGCATAAACACCATACATTCCCTTTGTGTTTGCATTAGAAATTATATTTTTATCTTCTACCATGTTAGTATATAGTTAGAAAACTGACTCTGGTATTAATACTTTTACTATAAGTTAACAAGCGAGCTTCTGTATTGACCATTAATAACATTGGTCTCACAGTCTGTGAAAGCTTCCAAAGGTTATGGGCACTGTTCTTCCTTCAGACCGAGTAAATTAAAAACTATGATGTTTTGTTTATATTATACAGTGTAAAACAGAAAAGTTAATAATGCTATGTACTGTGTATATAGATTTCCTAGGAAACAGGAATAAAGCAACTCAGCTGTGACTTTATGGCATTATTGTGCTTCAGCGATATCCATCCACCTGGATAGGATGGCAGCCTATTTTAGGTAACACTCCTAGTTGATATCTTATCTATTTCTTCTATCAGCCAAATACTCTGAAGGAATGTTCTGCACATGAAACAGCAACTTGGATTTGAACTCCTCATCTATGAGCAAGAATAGATAAGCCAATAGTTCATTCACTCAACCATCTCACCTCTGTACTAGCTATGTACTGAAATTAACTAGATTTACTGGGAGTAATTGAATTTAAACACAAGGCCTTGTATCAATAGAAGAATTTCTTACTTATTTTGTCTGTGATTTATTAGTCACAATACTGAGAATGTTTGACAATTTATTGACTGTTTTATTGGTCAGAATACTAAGATTACTTAACCACTTATTATGTCATACTGGTCAGAATACTAAGGTCATTTGAGCATCTAATTATTGAATGTGGTATCTTTTAACTATTATGTTTTTGCCAAGATGGAGGGGCAGTGCTCCCATAAACTCTGAAACTAGACAAATTGATACAGCTGATATCAGTTTAAATACCTGTAGGAAATTTCATACATTGTTCACCGTACCCACAATAACCTCTCATAGTTAACTAATTAATTATTTCTTTTCTTACTGTTTCATCATTTAATTTCTCTCACATATTGCAGAGGAAGCTAAGAAATACTTGAGAAAGATTATCACAGAAGTGTTACAAGAAAAAATCAGGGAAATAAAATTGTCAGTTAATGAAAAGCTGAAACACTCTGAACAGATGGTGAAAAATAAACTGGGGAATGCCGGCTATCATGAAGATAAGAAAAAGTCATTAAAAATGAATAAACACCACAGGAAATAACAAGACCAAACACAGAAATATACTCATACAACAAGACAACATTTATTTTTTACTGCAACTAATTATATAAAATGATAAGAGAAATAGTGAGAACAAAGAATGGAAATTCAGTTTCTGAGAAATTTAGCTTCTGTTCCATGGTATTCGCCAACATCAATGAATGATGTGAACTTAGTTTATCAACCCTAGAAAGATGAAATACAAAATTGACTCTGATGGAATTTGAAGTCAGAATATATAATGTAACAGAAAGAAATAAAATAAATTTACATTTTTTATGCTTAGTTTCATGATGAATATATCAATAATAAAATGATTTATTATACTGATACTAACTTCATGTTAAATATCATTACTAGGAATTTATGAATTCATGTTTTCCCCCGAGTCATCAACTTTTGAATCTTTGGTTAAATCAGTTTCCATTATTTATGCAAACCATGTATTGAACTTACATTCCTTAGATTTTACATATTTTTGATACCATCATATATCTCCACTCTCTCTCTCTCTCTCTCTCTCTCTCTCTCTCTCTCTCTCAGAAAAAATTGACTGCTGTTACACCTGGAAAAGGATGGACTCCACAAGTTTTAGATTACTAAGAGATACTATATGCCATGCTGAGTACTATCTTAAAGTGGGTGCTACAGGAACTGCAGCACCAGGACTCAGAAGGCTTAACGGCCCATTAATATGATCTAATAACATATTGATGGAAGTGGGGCTCAGTTCTTCAGTACAGTGCATAAACTCGAAAGCATGTGTATGAAGTTCTATATAGATATATACAAAGGTAAAAAGTAATTATTATTATAATTTTTGCGAACTCTGTCCGTAACATAACTTCTGGTTTAGTTCACAACTCCCCCACTCTCTTGCTCTTTCTCTCTCTCTCTTTCTCCATCTCTCTCTCTCACTCTGTTTTCTCTCTCTTGGTCTCTCTCCCTCACTTTGTATGAATGTATATATGAATTTATGCAGACACATACCTATATCTCTCAACACTATCACTAAAGACATTAGAACAAAAATATCTATCTCTATTTTGCCAGCATCTTTCTGTTTATCTCTTTCTCCCTCTCTCCCCCTCTCTCTTTCTATTTGTATGTATGACGTGTTTACACACACACAGGTACATGTATACATATGCGACAGCAATATTATCTGACTGTATGGTTGTATGCATGTATGTATGTATGTGCGTATGTTTGTACACAAGTGAATATTTCTCAACAGGATCATTAAAAAAATTAAGTTAACTTATGAAGGTAAATGGTAGGGTAAAAAACCCCTTCAATCATGAATGACCATGGGATTGCACCTAAAAAGATACCCTCCGAGGCACAAGTCCGGGCAAGGTTGTTTATGGAAGACCAACAGTCGCCCATGCATACCAGCCTCTCCTCTCCACACCACCAATGTTATCCAGGGGAAAGGCAACCAGTGATGTCGCAACTCATTTCTACAGCTGTGTGAACTGGAGCAATGTGAAATAAAATGTCTTGCTCAAGAACACAGTACACAGCCCAGTCTGGGAATCATGAGCCTGACTCTCTAACGACTGAGCCATGTACCTTCACTCTTATTAAGATACAACTACTGAAAATAAGAATTTCTTATTTTTGAAAGTGTCAGCTTTATAATTTAATTAAATGCCTTTAACGATCATACTGAGAAATTTATATCTTTCTATACATACATTCATACATGCTGAGAGAGAGTCATTTAATATTGTCCTGTTGTTAGAATATGCCTGTGTGTGTGAGTACATACCTGTGTCATTATATAAAGAAAGACAAAGAGGGAGACAGACAAACAGAACAGATGGAAAAAATAGAGATTCTTATTTTTTTCCCAATAAGCTGTTTCTTTTGAAAGATTTGTCAACCTATTTGTCAGTCTGTCTGTCTCTGTCTGTCTGTCTCTCTCTCTCTCTCTTTCTCGCCGCTAGTAAAAACTTTTGCTAGTCATGCACGTACCTTCACAAATTGCTCAAAGTGAAAGTCTTTTTTGAAAGTCTGTGTTGTATTGTCTATATGTTGAAAGAAATGGAAACACACACACTACCAAAACAGAAAATGATATATATATATATATATATATATATATATATATATGTCCTTTATAAAGTTTGTATTGTGTTGTTTTCACAGACCTGCACTTGAAATTCCCATGTTTCTAATCAGAACTTGTTAATTAATATAGTGAGAACACTACCTATCTATTTATATATGTCACAGTGTCTTGTTTTTCCATTAAGTGAAGCAATACACTAATTTTCATTGTAAAATCTTCCATTTATATCAGACTGTGTCTCTTTCTCTGCCAGCTCCCAGCATTACTGTTTCATTGTTTACATTAGTACAAGTTCTTTAAATCAGTCTGTTAGTATTTATAAATATGTATGTTTATGTGTACATGCACCTCTGTGCATGAGTCTTATGTCCACATAAATTACCATGTAGACATCTACAGCTATGATTTCTTAAAGACATCTGGAATATTGGGATGGTTATGAAGAGGAGTGGGTGGATGTTCAGAAAGCCAAGATTGTGGGAAATTTTAAAAAACTGAAATTTTAAAAAAAATTATTTTCAGAATCATAATTTCTGTATTTTATCATGAGGATTTCAAAAAATAAATAAATAAATAAATAAAATTTTAAAAATGAAGAAATTGAGTTTGGGTAGGAATTAAAATTTTGAAAGAGTGCTTTTTGTGAAAAGTTGCAATCTCTGTTGTTGAAAACCAAGAAATCTGAGGAAAATTTTTTAAACCAGTTGCTAAGAGAAAAATCATTGAAAAGGCTGCAAAAAGCAACAAAAGAGCTTAATTGATACATAATTGAGAAGAAAAATTACACAGGTTTATGCCAAGGCAATTTTAAAAGTTGTTATGCAAACCACCAGTCTTCTTCCTGACACATTCATAAAAATAAGGCTGCTAAGTTGGCTAGCCATGTATGGGATTATGTTTAGTCCCCTGTGTTGGTTTCAAATGTTTCCAGTAGATCAAAGCAGGCTTCCACTCTTCTCTTCTCCAAATCAAGAGTCAACTACCAAGGTACCCACTTTGCACACACTTACCAATTCTTAAAATCTTCCAGTCTTCTGCAGTGCATTGTGATCTCAGAAAGAAAAGAGCATTTCCTCACAAACTTTTAGAATTTTATTTACATACATTACATTTTCAAATCCAAAACGGCTACCATACATAGTTATGTCACATGACAAAAAAAGCAACACAAAATCAAAACATACAAGTAAGTGTACAAAAGCAAGAAAAAATGTACAGTAGCGCAAAGAATGAAAAAAATGTCCCAATTACTCAAATAAGTTATTTGGAACGTAGCAACAGTAACAACAACATTGGCAACTCTTAAACAAATTCAAACATTATAGTCCATTCATATTGCAGCTGTGTGGAAACAAATTTTCTCTCAACACTAAATGAGTAGACAAAATGTTTACATCACAATTACAAAAAAAATATGTAAATGGAGGAGTTTTGTAAAACAAAACAGCCTTTTTCGCCACATGATATAATCCAGGAGAGGCAAAGAGAGAAAATTATATATTACTACTTATGAAAAGACACAAGCAGATGAAAATTCTCCACATATCAATTAGTACAACAGTCCCCCAAAGACATATTGGGAGAAGCTATCTTGATTGAGAAAGCAGAAGTTATGGCACTATTTGTTGTACCTTTAAAACTGAAAATGCAGCTAAAACACTGGCTAAAATTGTCATATATATCTTTGACTATACATTTGTGCTACAGTACATGAGTCAATCTGACATGAGAGTGACAATAAGAGATATTAGATATGACCCATAGTTAGTAGTGACTTTTGTGTAGCTGTATAGGAGAATGATCAATGCAGACTTATCTAAAGATGATGAAAGGTAATCCAATACCCTGTGGTCAGTGGATGTCAAAATGAACTTGTACATTGTAATGATCCCAGAAGGCCACAGGGATATACAGAAATTGTGCCTAATAGAAGGCAACAAGATTAATGATATAGTTAAGAAAACACAGTTGCTATATTTCTCAGTGTAAAACACACATTAGAGCTGAATGTCCCAAAGAATAGGGAGGAATAAACAAAAACACACAAAAAATGAAAATAACGAAACTCAACAACAAAAGAACTACAAACCCCAGTTTCCAAAGCACCACCATTCAAAATTCTGGGAATAGCAAAGCAAATATCTTTTAGCCCAGCATAACAAATAGATGAGGAAAATACCCTGTCATCTAACAGTATCAACCTGTAGTAAGAAAATATGAAAGTGAATAGATGAAAAAATCACAAAAAAGGCACAAAACAGTCTAATCTATTTTCTTTGTTCTATGTTTATGAGAAACAATTTTTTTTTTTTAAAGACAGCAAAATCATTCCTCTGCAAAATAACAAAGAAAATGTAGAAGACAAAAGTAATTAATATTTAACATTTTTTTTTACATTCTGAAGTTACAGACTTTCTGAAGGGGTTGGAATGACACAAGAACTGTTAAGTTGAGAATATAAACATCATGCAAAAGAGAAAATAAAAACATCATATCAAACTTTTACAAAAATAGCATCAAGATGCTGATGCTTTTCAGTATCAAAATATATATAAAAAAACAAAAAAATGCTTAGTGATACATTTGTTTGCACTCAAATAGAATCTGAAATGTGTTTAAGTGAACGGGATCATAGAGTACCCAATTCAACCTAACCAAAAAGTCATTCATTGCTTATTTTTGTTAATTATACTTTGTTTTAATTATTCTGTTTTAATTGTACACTTTTAATTTTTTTCTATGTAAATATGTATATATATGCACACATGTGTACATGTATTCATATATTTGTGCATATGTGTATTTATATGTATATGCACGTGTGTGTGTGTGTGTGTACTTTTAAGTTCTAAAATTCTTAAAATATCCTACCATATATTGTACAATGTCTCATACTCCCCTTTCATAATTTGTAACTGTTTTTGTTTTTATAGTTCACTTTATACTTACTTTGTAACCTCAAGTAAAAGTTTTATATTTTTTGTATCTTATCAAGCCCTTGCAGCTAATAAAGAAAAGTCTGTCATTATTATTATTATTATTATTCTGCCAAGGCCAACTTTGCTTTTCATCCTTTCGTAATCAATAAATTAAGCACCAGTGAAACACTGGGGTCGATGTAATCGACTGGTCCCCTTCCCCAAAATTTCAAGCCTTGTGCCTTTAGTAAAAAGGTTTATTATTATTATTATTATTATTATTATTATCGTGGCTGTGTGGTAAGTAGCTTGCTTATGACCCACATGGTTCCGGGTTTAGTCCCACTGCGTGGCACCTTGGGCAAGTGTCTTCTACTATAGCCTCGGGCCACCCAAAGCCTTGTAAGTGGATTTGGTAGACGGAAACTGAAAGAAGCCCGTTGTATATATGTAAGTGTGTGTATATGTTTGTGTGTCTGTGTTTGTCCCCCCAACATCGCTTGACAACCGATGCTGGTGTGTTTATGTCCCCGTAACTTAGCGGTTCGGCAAAAGAGACCGATAGAATAAGTACTAGGCTTACAAAGAATAAGTTCTGGGGTCGACTTGCTCGACTAAAGGCGGTGCTCCAGTATGGCCACAGTCAAATGACTGAAACAAGTAAAAGAGTAAAAGAGTATTGTATTATTGAATGAGAGAGCAATGCATGCCATCAAAGTGACAATGGGGTACAAATGAAACCCAATATACCCACCATGAATACTTGTCTGATAAGGGTACACCAGGCACGCGTATCACAACTATATGTGTGCAACATGGTGATCTCATATCAAGATAAACAGCACATAGCCTTGCGGTGGGACCCAGTTAGAATTTTCTTCAGGTTGAGTAGACCAGCAAGCTGGCAGAACTGTTAGTATGCTGGGCAAAATGGTTTGTGGTATTTCATCCATCTTCACATTTTGAGTTCAAATTCCGCTAAGGTCAACTTTGCCTTTCATCCTTTCAGAGTCAATAAATTAGATACCAGTAAAACACTGGGGGTCAATGTAATTGACTAGTCCCCTCCACCGAAATTTCAGACTTTGTGCCTTTAGTAGAATGGATTATTATTATTATTATTATTGTTAGTATGCTGGGCGAAATGCATAGCAGCATTTCATCTGTCTTTACATTCTGAGTTCAAATTCTACCAAAGTCAACTTTACCTTTCTTCTTTCTGGGGCTCAATAAAGTGAGTACCAGTTGAGCACGGGGGGGGGGGGGGGTAATTGACTCACCCTTTCCCCAAAATTACTGGCCTTGTGCCAAAATTTGAAACCGTTATAATTATTATTATTATAAACAAAAAGCCTATTACCTTGTAATATATTTCAATGTCTGGTTATTTCCTTTTGGAGATCCTTAAATTATTTCTTCCCATGTTTGCTCATTTTTTTTACTATCTTTTTAGCTTCTTCTTGAGTGCTAATTTCTTCTAGTTTATTGCTCAACATTTGTTCAGATTCTCTCAGTTTCTCTTTAATTGATAATTTTATTTCATCAATTTCCACTTGTAAGAATTCTGTGATCAGCTTTTTCAGGTATACTTCAGCTTTAAACTCTTCTTCTAGAATGTAAGAGAAAATGAGAATTTGAATTTGAGTGTGAGAGAATGAATGAATAAGAGAATGCCTAATTGACTAAGAAAGAAAAAAAATTTTAATAATGAAACAGCAAGAAAAGAAATAATTATGTAGTTACCTTTGAGAGGTAAATGATCAAATGATCCAATCATATCCTGAATATTTAAACTGATTGTTAACTGCACAACCTCTGCGGATCCAAAAGTTTGCTGAAGGTCATGTGACTATTCCATCCTAACAAAGCCATAACTTTTTTTTCTAATTTATTCACAGTCAATGAATAAATTAGGGGTGTCAAAGATACAGCCCATAGGATGGATGTGGCCAGTGGAAATGTTTAATCTGACTCTCAGGTCGATATAATTTAAAAAGTATTTATTATTATCTTTTTCAATTTAAAATATTCTAAAGATATATATATATATATATATATATATATATATATATATATATATATATATATATATATATTATCACTAGCATGCATTCAGAGTCAGAACCCAGTGAGCATCATGATTAAAACTGGTTCTGATTAGTTAAATAATTACAACTTATAGAATCATTTGCTATCTCAGCCAACATCAAAGAAGTTCATGTCTCTATATTCTAAAAGATGTCTATACATACTGATTCAAACCTTTATTTTCTCTCAAATTTCATCATCATCATCATCATTTAATGTCTATTTTCCATGCTGTCATGGGTTGGATGGTTTGACAGGCTCTGACATGCCATTGCACTGCAGCAGACCCCAATGTCAGCTTTGGCATGGGTTCTATGGCTGGATTCCTTTCCTAACGCCAACCACTTTACAGTATGTACTGGGTGCTATTTTTTTTTTTTTCATGACACTGGCACTACTGAGATCACCAAATAACTTATAAGACAAAATAAAGAATGGGAATGAAAAAAACTTGCTCATCTGAGTGGGCATGTATTTGAGAGAGGGATAGATGGCTGCTTTATGCAAGATGTTCAAGGCTAAAATATGATAGAAGGAAAAGTGTAGGCGTCTTACTATAAAGGAGATACATGGCTTCCCCTACATTATGCAAGGGTGAATGAGAGTCACTGGAAGGAAGATAAAGGTGCTGGTGACAGGATGCTACAGTATACTCACAAGGTACAAGGGAGAATATAGACTGGATGAGGAAAGAAGGCAAGTAAAAAAAAGTTGAATTCTGTTGTCTTTTAGGTATTATCTGAATGGACTGAATGGATTCTAGTAATATGAACTACATTGAAAGGTTGTCAAGCTGAAACACTGTAAGCTTTCCAGCAAGCATTGACCTTCTCGAGAACTCTATGAATTTATTTGGACAATTTCTGTCTCCCTTCTCACTTTAAGTACTCTTACTTAATAGGACTGAATACTATGAAGATGAATTTTCCTCATGCATCCCTTGCACACAAAATTTGCTAACACCTTATATTCTTTCCTTTCTAGCTGGGGAAAACAGAAACATGCTTTGATTAGACTTCTATCCATGATACATATGTATGTATGTATGTGTGGAGGCGCAATGGCACATTGGTTAGGGCAGTGGACTCGCGGTCATAAGATCGCGGTTTCAATTCCCAGACCGGGCGTTGTGAGTGTTTATTGAGCGAAAACTCCTAAAAAGCTCCACGAGGTTCCAGCAGGGGATGGTGGTGAACCCTGCTGTACTCTTTCACCACAGCTTTCTCTCACTCTTACTTCCTGTTTCTGTTGTGCCTGTAATTCAAAGGGTCAGCCTTGTCACACTGTGTCACGCTGAACATCCCCAAGAACTACGTTAAGGGTACACGTGTCTGTGGAGTGTTCAGTCACTTGCACATTAATTTCACGAGCAGGCTGTTCTGTTGATCGGATCAACTGGAACCCTTGACGTTGTAAGCGACAGAGTGCCAACAACAACAATGTATGTATGTATGTACATACGTACGTATGTACATGTCTGGTGTGTGTATGTATGCATGCACGTACATACATACATACATACATGCATGCATGCAGGTGGATAGATAAAATGTAAGATAGATAAAGGGACGGATAGATGCAGATGCACTAAATGTTACCACAAATTACCATAAAAGGTTGGAACTCAAATTATAATCACTTTAAACTCCTTCAGCAATATAAGGTTATCAATGAAGAAACAATATGAATAAGGAGTACTACATAGTAGCAGAGCCACATGTGGTTTAAAAGAACAAGCAGAAAAAATAGTTAGACTGTCTCTTCATGAATTTTCATCTATAATACCATGTTATGATGATAATGATGCTTCAGCTGATAAAGTTATAGTTGTAGCTTAGTGGATAAAAATGTACCTATTACAGTGCAAACATAGTTTGGACCTTGAATGTATATTAAGAATAAGACACCTGATGATCATCAGAAATTAAACCAATGAACATGTAGAGTAGGTATAAACATCATACATATTTGTGATGATATAAGGTTAATAACCTAGAAAATTTATTATCTTTATCTGTTGCCAGTACCGCCTGACTGGCCTTCGTAGGATTTTCGAGTGAGATCGTTGCCAGTGCCCCTGGACTGGCTCTTGTGTGAGTGGCATATAAAATACACCATTTTGAGCGTGGCCGTTGCCAGTACCGCCTGACTGGCCTTCGTAGGATTTTCGAGTGAGATCGTTGCCAGTGCCCCTGGACTGGCTCTTGTGCGAGTGGCACATAAAATACACCATTTTGAGCGTGGCCGTTGCCAGTACCGCCTGACTGGCCTTCGTAGGATTTTCGAGCGAGATCGTTGCCAGTGCCCCTGGACTGGCTCTTGTGCGAGTAGCACATAAAATACACCATTTTGAGCGTGGCCGTTGCCAGTACCGCCTGACTGGCCTTCGTACAGGTGACACGTAAAAGCACCCTCTACACTCTCTGAGTGGTTGGTGTTAGGAAGGGCATCCAGCTGTAGAAACTCTGCCAAATCAGATTGGAGCCTGGTGTTGCCATCCGGTTTCACCAGTCCTCAGTCAAATCGTCCAACCCATGCTAGCATGGAAAGCGGACGTTAAACGATGATGATGATGATTTAAGGTATCTGCTAACTAACCTTTTACAGATTCAGGGGGCATCTCTACTTCTTTCTCAGCATTTATAATTATTTCTTCTTGAGATTCTTCAGACTCAGATTTTTCTTTTTCCTCCTTCTCAGACTCAATTTGTATTTCTTCATTGGAAATTTACAAAAGAAAAAGAAAAAAAAATAATAAAGAATTTTTCAGGAAGACAGCAGCTTTTTATTTGATTCACTTCTATTTCCTCCAAAGAAACACCTTACAGATATTATTTAACCTACACTCAATTAAATTTTTAGTTATGCCTATTTTTGTTTTCTTTTTGACATCATTCATCATCATATGCCAAAAGAGATAACTTGACATTGTAAGAAGTTATAGGAATAGTATTGCTTGCTTGCATGGTCACAAAACAGTAGGATATGGTATTTGTGAGCATTCAAAAAATAGAGAATCATAACATTGACCATTCTTAAGTATATATAATTCTTATACATTTCACAATGACAACCACTTCTATTATTAACTAGAGTCTAAGGAAACTGATAATTTGCATTGGCAAAAAACTGAATTAATGAAATTTATAAAATAACATAAATCTGTGTGTCATGAGGTGAAATAAATTCTGAGGCTTATGGTAAGCATGGCCATAGGCACAGTTGCTTCCAAACCACATGGTTCTGGGCTCAGTCCCACTGCATGGCACCTTGGGCAAGAGTCTTCTACTATAACCTCAGACTGACCAAAGCCTTGTGAGTGGACTTGGTAGAGAGAAATTGGATATATATATATATATATGTGTGTGTGTCTGTGTCTGTTTGTGCCCCACCACTGCTTGACAACCGGTGTTGGTGTGTTTATGTTCCTGCAACTTAGCAGTCCAGCAAAAACAACTAATAGAATAAATACCAGGCTAAAGAAAAAAGTATTGTGGTTGATTCATTCAACTAAAAAATGAATTCTTCAAGACTTAGTCACAGTCTAATGACTGAAACAAGTAAAAGATAAAAGATAAATGTATGAAAAATATCATTTCATGATTAATTTCAAGGCATTGTGAACGTAGTATAATTTGTGCAAATGTATGGATCTGTAGAATCATTTTACAGCAGTGAAAATGTATACAAATGCCATCAAATCGTACATTAAGCAACAAATTGAAACAATCACAGTATCTCCAGACCAAAAGAAAACCTTTGCTATACTACTACCATAACACCATCACCCCTCCAGTATTACATTATTGCCATCACCATTATCACTTACCTTGGCTTGCATCGGAATCTGATGGTCCAGTGTAGTTCAAAACTAAATCAAGCCGCACCTGACATTGGTAAAGTTTTTTGACAGTCCATATTATAAATAAATAGATTAATTGGTTAATGTATAAAGAAATACACATATATTTCCCTTTACTCCAGATCAACCCAAACAGGACCCACAAACCACAACTGGCGGAGAGTTAAGGGAAAGAGGAAATGGCATTAATGCCATGTAAACTTAATACACACACACACACATATTTAAGATTGAAAATTAAAAAAACAGCAATAAAATAATTGATAAAAGATTTAAATGAAATACAAGATAGTAGGGTGGCAATAAAATATACTGAATGTGTTAACAATAAAAGAGCTATTAAAATGGAATAAAATGAGATGGTAAAAAAGAAAGTAATAAAAATATTAAAGTGAATTTAAAGAGGTCAAGGTCATATTCCATAACAAAATGAAACGAAAAAGAGTTTAGTCCACAATTAAGTTGTTCTATGAAAAAAAAGTATCCATTTCATAGCGTTAAAGCCACAAGAAATAGTAACCAAATCTCATCAATATACTGTGCAACCTCCTAAGTGTCGTAAAGCACTTTACAGTACCAGTTTCTTCCCTCGCACCTCTGAACTTTGGAATTCCCTTCCCCAGATTTTTTTTTCCTCTTCAATGTGACCTCCAGTCTTTTAAGTATAATGTACATCATCACCTATTGACTTCTGTCTAGTGTCCATTTTATTCTAGTAGCTCTTACGTTTTCAGTGATCTAAGGACCTTGTAATGAGCAAATGCTTTAAAAAAAAAAAAACAATAAGAAAAATGAACGGACACATTGGACAGTGTATCTCCTGATACACAAAAAAGACACCCTACCAACCTTACAAGACCAGCAGTTGTGCAGGAGGAGGCAAGTCAATTAGATCAGCCCTAGTGTTCAATTGGTACTTATTTAATTAGCTCTGGAAAAGATGAAAGGCAAAGTTGACCTTGGTAGAATTTGAACTCAGAATGTGAAGATGAACAAAACGCCACTAAGCATTTTGCCCAGCATTGTTAACGATTCTGCCAGCTCACCACCTTACTTTCAAGGATATATTAAATACATAAGAAAGGTAGTATATACATGTGTGTGTGTGTGTGTGCGTGTGTGTGTGTGTGTGTGTGTGTGTGTGTGTGTCCATTATGGCTGATCTTACCAATTGGTTTCAGGCTAGGAGTTCCGAGAAGTGTTAGATATCAGTCTGATTATGTAACCCTGCGCTCTTCAGAGGTAGCCATTATGGAATGAAGTGTGTATATATATATATATACTATAATAAATATACAGTACACTAAAAATGCACTAGATTTAGATAGACACTATTCTAGATGCATACTGCAAAAAGATTTATACTACACTAAATATACACTACATCAGATATACATTACAGCAGTCATACACTGCTTTAGATGAATGTTAGAAATATTCTACATTAGATAAAGACTTTGCTAGATATACACAGACATCTTATAAGTAAATAGACACCATTATTTTTGAAGGGTTCACTTTTGGAAATAAAATGTCATTTGATGCATTTAAATACTTAATCTAAAATTTAGAAAACATGATTTGTGCATAATGTATTTAACAAGTTTGAAGAACCAGGTGGTGTCTGCACAAATCAAATGGCATAATGAGGAGTGTCTATTTATTTTTGAGACGTCTTTGTACACTACATTAAATACACACTGACCTGAATATTCACAAACTTCAATGCACTACACTGCATATACACAACACTAGGCATACACTACGGTAGATATCTATTCTACTATGTATACTCTGTGACAGATATACAATATATTACATGTACTATCTTGTTAACATATTTAAAGTATTGATTTAAAAAAATTAAATAATAGATTATCTCAAGAAAGACAAGAAAATATTCTTTTCTACTCCAGGCACAAGGCCCGAAATTTTAGGGGAGGGGGCTAGTCAATTAGATTGACCTCAGTATGCAATTGGCACTTAATTTATCGACCCTGAAAGGATGAAAAGCAAAGTCAACCTTGACAAAATTTGAACTCAAAATGTAAAGACAGATGAAATACCGCTAAGCATTTCGCCCGGTGTGCTAACGTTTCTGCCAGCTCACCGCATAAAGACAAGAAAATATTAATTACTTCAATGAATAATTCTGGTCAAGAATGACAAAGGTGACAACATCATGACCATTTAATGTCTGCCTTCCATGCTGGCATAGGTGGGACAAACACAAAATCCAAATTAATTCAAAATAAAACAGGGACACAGGGTAGGGAGGGAGTCTGAAGATCTTAGAAGGGAACAGTAAAGAAAGCAGCTTATATATAGATGAGATAGACTTACCTGTTGAGTGAATGCAAACTTATAGAGCTTAAAATGTCTAAAATATGTTTTAATCACATGGTCGGAGATCTTCTTTATTTCTTCTGATGAAAACAGTTCGATGCTGAATGGTGGACGCTAGAAATAGAAACCAATTAAAGGGTGGTGACCAGATGGTGTTGTTTAGTTCAGATCAGATGTGATCCAGTAGAGATCAAAGGTGTTTCATTTGTGACCATTCTGTCCATTATCCAGTCAAGAAGTATCTAGAGTTACATTAGCCAATGTGTCCTGCCTTTATTAAGATAGTAAGACAGCCTCAACAGGGTTACAAAAACTGCTAGAATTAGAAACTAAATGTCACTCAAATTTTACCCTACTATCTTAGAAAATGGAGAGCACATTGGATAATGTAAGAGATACCTTATATCTTATTAATTGAAATACCTTTGATCATATATGTCCTGGATCAGTATTTACCTGGGGTTAAACAACCTTAAGTGACAGGACAAGAGTTCTAACACAGTGGTACTCTTGCTGAACTGCCCAACATCCACATGCCTTTGATGCAGTCAGAAATGCACTGGGAAGGTTATATAGCTTGTATGTCAGACTAGTGGTTTTCAAACAAACTGGGCTTCAATGACTCCAGCATAGTAAACACTCGTGAGAAGGATACACAGAAGAATTTCAACATCAATCATAAATAGTGGGAGATAGTAGCATTGGATAGATGTGAACAGCATGCAACAGTTCCTAAGGGCTCCTAGATATGTGTGTCCGAACAGAATGAATGGAGCTGAATAATGCAGGCAAACTAGAAAGAAAAATGCCTTCAGACTTCCAGCTGTTGCCTGCATTTCCTGCTTACATTGCCAAAGACATTTTTGTGTATGAAGAGGATTAACTAGCCATCTAGATACATACAAAGTTTGACAATCCTAGGACAATTAGATGGTTCTCGTCAGTTCAATGGAAGAGCAACTAAATAAATGGAGAGAGAGAGAGAGTCAGCATGATGAAGCATTACAAATGGATAACATACATGAAAGGGCATGTAAATTACACTCCCTCTAATATATGTCATGGTGTCACCTATGCATGGTGCAAGACATATTAAAGGGAGAATTATAGACAGTGTGACATGTGTATGTGGGAGTGTAGCTTCCACAGATACTGTGATATGTGTAACAGAGGGAATGTCAAAAATTGTGCAAGGATATCTTACAGAGTGTCATAGTATGATTTATATTAGAGAAAGTAACATAAACAGTATGTCATATATTAGAAGACAAGTAACTTACACTCCCTCAAAATACATGTTACAGTATCACTGATATACAGTGTAAGATATATTAGAAAAAGTGTCATAGACCATGTGACATACATGTGGTGGGAGTTTAACTTACACAGACACTGTGAGATACAAGGAGGTCTTTAAAATATGTGAACGTTTCTTCCAAGTTACCAAATGGGCTTTCTGAAAAGGATAGAATAAATAGAATTTGTATGAAATACAATGCTTTGGCAGCTAAAAGGACAAATTTACATAGGTATATTGAATAATAAATGTTGTAATTATTGTTGTTGTCGTGATTATTGTCAATAATGTGACAAAGGTAAGATTGATGCTGGGATATCTCTGGTCAAAGGAAATTTAAGTGTTAGTTGGTTTTGATTAAACTACACTAGATGTTGCTTAGCCTCAGAACAGACTAGAAGGCCTGTGACCAAAGATGTTCCAATCACAATTAACCACTCTTTTAACTAAGCATAATGCATCTAATTTTACATTATCCAACACACCTTTCTTTTCTGAGATGTGTCTGGTAATACCTAATATACCTGTATGTATACTCCCTAACATACCTGTGATGCTGAATGTGGTAGTCCCTAACATTTCTTATTTCTTTATTGCCCACAGGGGGCTAAACATAGAGGGGACAAACAAGGACAGACAAAGGGATTAAGTCGATTACATCGACCCCCAGTGCGTAACTGGTACTTAATTTATCGACCCCGAAAGGACGAAAGGCAAAGTCGACTTTGGCGGAATTTGAACTCAGAACGTAACGGCAGACGAAATACCGCTTAGCATTTTGCCCGGCGTGCTAACGTTTCTGCAGTACAGGAACTGTGTATGATGGCTTCTAACAAATCTGTGTAGCTAAGACTATGTGTGTGGTGGTCCTTAAAATATCTGTAAAGATGAGATTTTATATATTGGTAGTTGCTATCATATCTCTAGTATTAGGACTGTGTGTATGTGTGTGTGTGTGTATATATCATCATCATCATCATCATCATCGTTTAACGTCCGCTTTCCATGCTAGCATGGGTTGGACTATTTGACTGAGGACTGGTGAACTAGATGGCTACACCAGGCTCCAATCTGATTTGGCAGAGTTTCTACAGCTGGATGCCCTTCCTAACGCCAACCACTCCAAGAGTGTAGTGGGTGCTTTTACGCCCACTATATATATATATTAATAAATTTCAGGGTAGCAAAAAATTTTAGAAATTCTATTTGCTACCAGTGGTCTAGCGAGAAGAAAAAAACTAGTCAGTAGACTATATATTATTGATATAAATACATATAGTGTACATTTAAACACATAAGAGAGATGTCCATAATACGACATCTAACCCACTAGAAGGAGCTTTCGAAACTATCCCTAATTGTGGTTTGGAGTTTGACTGCTCCTTCTAGCGGGTTAGATGTCCTATTATGGACATCTCTCGTATGTGTTTAAATGTATATTGTATGTATTTATATCATCATCATCATCATCATCATCGTTTAACGTCCGCTTTCCATGCTAGCATGGGTTGGACGATTTGACTGAGGACTGGTGCAACCGGATGGCTACACCAGGCTCCAATCTAATTTGGCAGAGTTTCTACAGCTGGATGCCCTTCCTAACGCCAACCACTCAGAGAGTGTAGTGGGTGCTTTTACATGTCACCCGCACGAAAACGGCCACGCTCGAAATGGTGTCTTTTATGTGCCACTCGCACAAAAGCCAGTCCAGGGGCACTGGCAACGATTTCGCTCGAAAATCCTACAAGGCCAGTCAGGCGGTACTGGCAATGGTCACGCTCAGGATGGTACATCTTATGTGCCACCCGCACAAGAGCCAGTCCAGGGCACTGATATATATATATATATTTGATTCATTTGACTATTACTAGTCAGGTAAACATAAAGTGTCACAAACTGATGACTCTTGCAATGTTCTAAATGGGTAATTTGTGTATATTCACCTGCTGAAAACGTTTTTTTCTTTTTTTTTCACATGATGTAATATCTCTATTCATCAATAAAAAAAACTCATTGGAAACAGCTGTAGTGAATATGAACAATTATCCATCTGTTGTTATACAGGGTTGGCCAAAAGTCACCAGTCAGTAAATCAAAATTCCAGAAATACTTAACATTCAATTTTATTTATTCATTCCAATTATGAATGTTTAATAATTGAATGCTGTGAGTTAAAATCACTGTTTTTTATTTTAAACATTTATCTATTTATTAGTGAAGTCTTATATAAAATAATTTTTTTGTTTTAATCTTGGAATTAGATGGGTTTTGATTTACTGTCAGGTGACTTTTGGCCAACCCTGTGTGTATATATATATATATATATATATATATATATTACTTTATTTGCTTTTTTTTTACACATTTCAGCCTTGTGGCTGCTGTCATGCTGGAGCACCACCGTATTTGTGTGTGTGTGTGTGTGTGTGATGATTCCTAATATGTCTATGTGAGTGAGGGGTCCTTAATTTATTTGTGTACTGAAACTTTGTGTGGGTTATGGTCCCTAGCATATCTATGATACTAGAACTGTGTGTGAGCCCTAAGATATCATTATTACTCAGACTGTGTGTAATGGTCCTAAATATATCAGTGGTACTTGGACTGCATGTGTGCGCGTGTGAGACATTCCTCAACATATGTGATACAGAGGCTATATGGCAGTCCTGAACATATCTGTCATGCTGAGACTGTTGTTTCCCTTATACATGCCATTGCCATCCCTGTATGGTGAACAAGGATAATTAATAGCAACAGTAACAACATCAAAAACAAAATCAATAATAAAGATAAATGGAGTTAAAAACTAAAGGTAACAAGGATCCTGCTTTGATAAACTTACCTACACAGACTTCATGAACACGTTTCACAATTGAAAAATAGGCAGATAACTGTTCATTTGTGAAGTCTTCTTCTCTTGCAAATTGTACAGCATATGTGTAAAGATTAAGAAGAATCCCTTCTTTTTGTACTGTTGCATAATTATAAAGTTTAAAAATTTCAGCAAGGATCCTAAAAGACAAACAGAGGAGAAAGGAAAAGAAATATCTGATCATTGTCAAAAAAAAGTTTGCAAAAACTGTTATATTGTCTCTGGGATAATACTTTAGCATAGCTGTTGTTTGTTGGCACTCTGTGGCTTACGACGTCAAGCGTTCCAGTTGATCCGATCAACAGAACAGCCTGCTCGTGAAATTAACGTGCAAGTGGCTGAGCACTCCACAGACACGTGTACCCTTAACGTAGTTCTCAGGGATATTCAGCGTGACACAGTGTGACAAGGCTGACCCTTTGAATTACAGGCACAACAGGAAGTAAGAGTGAGAGAAAGTTGTGGTGGAAGAGTACAGCCTCGTGGAGCTTTAGGTGTTTTCGCTCAATAAACACTCACAACACTCGGTCTGGGAATCAAAACTGCGATCCCACGACCGCGGGTCCGCTGCCCTAACCACTGGACCATTGCGCCTCCACTTAGCGTAGCTACATACTATCTTATCCAAAAGTATGGCCGCAGTCTGATGACGGAAGCAAGTATAAGATAAAAGGTAGAAGATACAAAGATTGAGTTTTATGAGAGAAAGAACAACAGTTACAAGTATATTTATGAGTATTTGAAATGACATAAATTATAAGCAATGTATGACTGGGTACAAAAATGGTGTCACAGACTCAGTTTACCAGGAAAAAGTCTTGGGAGCTGTTTTGGAACTGTTTGGGACTTGAGTCTGTTCCTGATGTTATGATACAAAACTGTCTGTTTTAAAGGGTTTATATCTAAATTAAATCCTTCTGTCATTATTTTATGTAATAACCTTTTGCTATGTTCCAGACATAGGTTTAGTAATGGAGGGGATAGTTCAGTTTAACAAGAGAAACAGAGAAGGATCAACAAGTAACATGACTGTGTGCAATGAGTGTGCTTAAGTTAAGGTCTCATTCAGCTAACTGGACCAGAGCTACTAATGTTCTTATTTAAATTCTAATCAACCTTCATCAGAGACATATGGTTACAGATATACTAACTATGAGCATCCTGCTTTTATTCAGATGTTGTGTATATATGACTAAATTATCAAATGCATCCTTCAGTATTTCAGATTTGAGGTGTGGTGTGCTTTGAGGAAGATTTGCCTACTATTTCTAACAATTCATCTAAATGTAAAGAGGCTCCTTTATCAGCTTACACATAGATGTTCATTTGTTGGTTCATGAAAAGTATAGTTTGTTACAGTAGATTTAAAAGTGAGAGAGAGAGAGAGAAAAGGAGAGAGAGAGAGAGAAAAGGAGAGAGAGAGAGAGAGAAAAGGAGAGAGAGAGAGAAAAGGAGAGAGAGAGAGAGAAAAGGAGAGAGAGACAGACAGAAAGAGCAATGATGGAATCAGAAATATTGTTATATTTAAAAATGATTGTACTTTTTTTTTTTCAGAGCTGAGGTAGATTGACAGAATCATTAGAGCATTGGACAAAATGCTTCATGGTTTTTCTTCCATCTCTTTGCATTCTAATTTTAAATCCTGCTGGGGTCGACTTTGCCTTTACATCTTTTCAAGGTTGATAAAATAAAGTCAAGTACTGGGATCAACAGTATCAACTAAAACCCTTTCCCCAAATTTAAGGCCTTATGCCTGCGCTAGCCACAATTATTTACAGATACTAAAACAATTCCACTTTAAAGTGAACACTTTGAAACACTGTGACCAAACAATATGTCTAGTTCCTTTACCAAAGAAGAATCTGCAGAAATGCCAGAATGATAAAATTCAACTTTCAACAATAGATACTTACTCTTTCACATCTTTCAGTGTTGGGGCTTCCAAAAGACTTTCAGAGTTTTCTAAGTCCAAATCATTCCTGTGGTTATTTTAATATAAACAACAATAGGAAAATTAAATATATTATTCAACAAATTTTAACCATTCCTCTCACATGTGGAATTATTTCTATAAAAATAATTACACTTTTCTAAAATAGAATTTAAATAAATTGTAAAAGTTAAGTTTTTATAACTCTAGATATAATGACATTTCTTTTGTATTGTAAAATGCATAAATGGAGTCAACTATTTGATATTACATGATCAGAGATATCTATTGTTTAGTGAAAACAAGATGCTGTGGTGTCTATTTATTCACTATGAATATTTTCAGGGATTATATCTGTCAGATGTATTTTGAATACTTGTTACCATGTATATCCCAGTTTCATACTAAATACACTGCATCCCTGAACATTGTAGGTGGCAACTAAATGGGTTGACAAGAACATTTGGTTGTAAAGGATTGCCTTAGAAAATTCATTCAATCCATCCCATTATAGGAAATTGGATGCAAAATGATAATGAGTATGATCTCAAATACTTGATGTCATTCTGTAGAATAGGCACAGGCAACCTTTTTCAAGAAGTGGGCTACATGAAACCTGACTCATCATCAGGCAGGCTACACTAATAAAAAAATTCAAGGTAAATTCATGAGAGGCAAGCCCACAGGACACAGTTTGCCTTTGACTGCTATAGAGTATAGCAGGTGATCTTCTTGGTTTTCTTGTTGTTCATTACAGATAAGCTCTGATCAAGCACAACTCTGACCAAAGACATTCCAGCCCTTCATCGCATATTGTTTTCAGACAATTTATTCAGTACTACATTATTCAATGTACCCTTTCATTTTTAAGAAAATTAGTTGTGATTTGAGGGAAATATGGCCGCTACTTCTAGCATGTTGAGCAATCACATAGAAGCTCACATGTTAGCTCTTAATGTTCTAGTGTAATGTCTGGATGTTTGTAGGGTGTTGTAGTGAATATGTGTATTGGTGGTGTAGTAGCATGCTAGTGTGTTAGTCTTGTAATGGCTCTGTGTATGTTGGTGTAATGGCTGTGATTTGATGGTGTAGTAATCTAATTGTAGTAGATGTTTATAGGTGGTATAGTGCTGTGTACTAGTGGTATATTGATGGCATATTAATCATGTGTTGGTGATGTTGTGATTGTATGTATCAATGATGTAGTGGCTGTCCGTAGTAATGTTGCATGGATGTATATATTGGTGTTCCAGTAACATTCTGGGGTTTTGTTGATGTATTTAAATGTCTATGGGGATGTTGCAGACACTGCCTGTTCTGTTGCAATAATTGGATAAAACATACTTAAATTAAATGCTGATTATAACAAACTTACCAAACAACAATCGTAGCAGTGTGAGATTGAGGCTGAAAAAAATTAAAATGGTAATGTACTTAACTAGATAGTTACTTATTTCAAAATTTAAACATAATTAGAAATTATAACTTTTTATTTATTTAATAATAGTTAGAAAAACAATACCTGTATAAGCTGTAGGCTCTCTCTGATTGATATAGTTTGTGTTTAGCTTAAACGCTTGCATGAATAAGGTAGACTTAAACTGTTTCCATTAACATTTCCAAATCATTGACATTTCTAAACCATAGAAAAGCCAAATCATTGACAGTTCTGTATGTTAACTATTAGCATGTTGCAGTGATGGTTATTGCATATCAGCACGATCTGCTAGAAATAGCAGCCAAACTTCTTCCAAATGAAACTCTATTGTCTTGAGAAAGAAAAGAAGTGCCTTTATAATAGATCTTCTCTATAAGGGTTGACTTAAAATAAAACAACTGCTACCTCAACAGTGGATGAAACAGAATTCATATCTTTCATAATTACCTATAACTGTTTCTCTTGTTTTAATATGTTCTATATATATATTTTTAGATGATTTTCCCATGTGAAGCACAGAATTTTGTCAGTGAACAGGTCGCGGTCTCAAAGCGACGAAAATATTTTGACAAATTAAATTTAAATGTTGAAGTGAATCTAACGGATTTTGTGTGTTATTTTAAATGGCTTATAAACACCTTCCACGCTGCAATTGTTTTCGTTCCAGCACACGATCTCAGATCAGGTCACTTGCTATGCAAGTGCATCTCCGTGATTTCTTTACAGTTTATCTTTTATCTTTTATTTACTTTAGTCATTAGACTGCGGTTATGCTGGGGCACCACCTTGAAGTATTTTTAGTTAAATGAATTGACCTCAGTACTTCTTTACATTTTAAAGCCAGGTACTTATTCTGTCGGTCTCTTTTGCCGAACAGCTAAGTTACAGGAATGTAACAAAACCAAGGCCAGTTATCAAGCGGTGGCGAGGACACACACACGACGGCTTCTTAACAAGGGTTTGTTTGGCCCAAGGCTATAGTAGAAGATACTTGCCCAAGGTGCCGTGCAGTGAGATTGAACCTCGAAATATGTGGTTGTGAAGCAAAATTCTTACCACACAGCTGCGCCTAGAAATATATTTTAAAGAAGAACTATTTCCAAAAGACTTACCAAAGGGACACTGCCCATCGACATACCAACTGTTTCCATTGTAGCTTTAGTTAATGTAATATTAGAGTGGCGGTACAGAGTAGGTGATAGTACTGGTGCAGTACTCTGTAGTAGCAGTGGTGACGGTGCGATAGTGTAGCGACAGAGGTAATGGCAGTGGTAGTGACCGAGATTGTATAGAGGTGGTGGTAGTGACGGTGTAATGACACTGTATAGACTGTGTAGAGGCAGTGGTGGCGAAGTGCGAAGAGAAACTGTTTCTCCAAAAAGTACAGAACGCCTCGTTGTTATTGGCAACAAATGTAAGGGAGGTAACAAATAAACGCTCTAATTTAAACGCGAGACTACAGGATCCGACGAAGCACGTAGTTTTGTTACGATGAATAAGAGAAAGGGATCCTTTGTCTGCGAAAGGAAGGGCCTGCTAAAAACATCAGACTTTTCTTTTTACCACAAACTAATTTATCTTACATTGTGAATTGCTGTAGTTATACCCTAAGTTATGTCTATAAGTTTTACTTATACTTAAATATATACATAAGAGTGAGAAGAAGAAAAAACAAAAACAATTGACCACCTTAAGTTGGAAATTTTGGGGATGACTTTTGAGGCACGCCAACACGCTTGCAGCGTTGCCACGGGTGATGGTGAGGCTGATGCGCTGGAACAACTAAGCACCCTCACGAGTTACCTCTAAATCATTCGATCACCTTCTATCTTCTTAGGCGCCTGTGAAAGACGATGTTAATCAAGTAAAACAATCAGTAAATAAATACAAGCATGCTTAGTGGAGTCCTTGCTATCTTTTCCAAAGTCAAGGTCTAAACCTTAAGGCCGCATGTGGCATTCTAGGACATCAAGTACGGCCGTCTGTGGCCATTGGTATATTTTCTTTTTCTTTTGACATTGACTATCTTTTGTCTAAAATTATCATACGCCCTAAACTTAAAATACACACACATAGATGAAAGGAAAGTCAACTGTGTTTAGTGATGTCACTCCTAGAGGTTGGAAGCATTTTTCTTTGAACCCAATGAATTTAAACTCAAAGCAACAAGTATATAAAGGTAATATTTCCCTTATTAGCTCCACCAGCCTAGTGGGAGTAAGTAACTTCACGTATGATACACGAAGAGTTCCTGTCTCGTCCACCTTTTCATTGTGATCTGTTGTTACGCACTCTGTCGGTTACGACGACGAGGGTTCCAGTTGATCCGATCAACGGAACAGCGTGCTCGTGAAATTAACGTGCAAGTGGCTGAGCAATCCACAGACACGTGTACCCTTAATGTAGTTCTCAGGGAGATTCAGCATGACACAGAGTGTGACAAAGCTGGCCCTTTGAAATACAGGCACAACAGAAACAGGAAGAAAGAGTGAGAGAAAACTTATGGTGAAAGAGTACAGCAGGGTTCGCCATCACCCCCGGCCGGAGCCTCGTAGAGCTTTAGGTGTTTTCACTCAATAAACACTCACAACGCCCGGTCTGGGAATCGAAACCGCGATCCTGTGACCGCGAGTCCGCTGCCCTAAGTACTGGGCCATTGCACCTCCACTACGCAACAATATATCTTCATACATCCTTTTGATTTCGTAAACCTTTCATTTGTCAAACTTTATTGCTTCCACCATATGTCACGTACAGATACTATCTACAATACAAAGCATCTACCTCTGTTATTTTTATTTTTCCAAGAATTTCTTCAGATTCCTATGTTTTCAACAGCGGTGATTACGATTTGGCCCTATCAAGAAGTTGTATTTTTATTAGGTACATTTAACTTATGTCACCGGTATCATATTGCCAATGACACCGCCTACTTCGTACTCTTATAGTATGAAATAGCATTGAAACAAAATGCTTTTATCGCATCAGTAATTTATTAATCTTTATAACTTCAACTGATCTGTATATATTTGTGTAGCGATTATCTCATGTTAGGATGAACGCTAATATTTATGAATAACATACAGTGACCTACACGTTTTAAAGTCGGTGTTCCACACTTGTTTGATTTCATCCGAAACAGCTTTAATGGGACAAGGAAAATTGGATTGAAACTGTCAACAATTAAGCGATTAGCTTTCCTGGTCCTAATTATCTCTCTTAAAATTAAACTAGAAATATCTTTATCGATGACAAGATGTGCGTCTCTTTGGGAGGACCTATTCCGCAACGAGCGTTATGGTGGTAAAATAGAAAAAATATCTAAACCTCATTTTTTCCACACATGTTAACAGAGTCCCATGATATGCAAGAAAAAAAACTGAACCATAATCGATTATATACTGATACATCTCTTGGATCTTAAGAGGATATGAATATGGAAGATGTTAATCACACAACTGTTTCTACCATTATAGATACAGTTATACAGAGAAACAAGGATGAAAAACCTTTACGTAGTGCAACATTTACTAAACAGAGAACATTATGCAGAAATACTGCTGAATATCACTTTGAGATGTGTAAGAAAGTGTTCTCTTCAGAACATGAAACCTTTACTCACAACGAAATACATAACACAGAAAAACCTTATCACTGTGAAATGTGTGGAAAATCGTTTCTATATAGCAGTAATTTAACCAGTCACAAACGGATACACACTGGAGAGAAACCTTTCCACTGTGGGATATGCGGGAGATCCTTTGTCCAGAATAGTAATTTAACAACTCACAAAAGAATACATACTGGCGAAAGACCTTATTCCTGTGAAATATGTGGGAAATCTTTTGCTAATAATAGTGATTTAACCAGGCACAAAAAAATACACACGGGAGAAAAACCTTATAATTGCGAAATATGTGGAAAATCATTTACCACTAACTGTAAGTTAACAACACACGTAAGAATACACACTGGAGAAAAACTACACCATTGTGAAATATGTGGGAAATTTTATGCTAAGAATTCGAATCTTGTTATCCATAAACGTAGACACACTGGAGAAAAACCTTACAACTGTGAAATATGTGGTAAATCGTTTATTACTAACGATCTTTTAAAAATACACAGAAGAATACACACTGGAGAAAATCCCTTCAGCTGTGAAATATGCGGAAAATCATTTACTGTTAAATCTAGTCTTGTGCTTCACAAAAGGTTACACACTGGAGAAAAACCGTACCACTGTGAAGTGTGTGGGAAATCTTTTGTCACGAATTCTAAGCTTACATTGCACATACGCTGTCACACAGGAGAACAGCCATATCGCTGTGAAATATGCGGGAGATCTTTTATCTCTAATTCTAAGCTTACAGTTCACACACGTAGTCACACTGGGGAACAACTACAGTGCTGTGAAACTTGTGGGAAATCTTTTATCAGCAGTAGTGATTTAACAAGGCACAAAAGAATACACACTGGTGAAAAGCCATATTATTGTGAAATATGTAGGAAATTTTTTGTCTCTAGTAGTTATTTAGCAACTCACAGAAGAATACATACTGGAGAGAAACCTTTTGGGTGTGAAATATGTGGTAAATCTTTTGTGACAAATGGTCTCCTAAAAACACATAAAGTGACACACACTGGAGACAAACCTTATCATTGTGAAATATGCGGGAAAACTTTTATCTCTAATGGTCTCTTGCAAATACATAAAAGAACACATACTGGAGAGAAACCCTTCCACTGTCCGATGTGCGGGAAATCGTTTAGTACTAATGGTCAGTTAACAATACACAAAAGAATGCACTCTGGAGAAAAACCATATCAGTGTGAAATATGTGGAAAGTCGTTTGTTAATAAATCAAATCTTGTTATCCACATACGTAGTCACACTGGAGAAAAACCATTTTATTGTGAAGTGTGTGGGAAATCTTTTGTTTCTAATGGTTACTTAAAAGCACACCAAAAAATACATACTGAAGAGGAACCTTTTGACTGTGAAATGTGAAAAATCTTTCTCTTACAAATCTGAATTTTTAGTCCATCAAGTATGCATTGGAGACCATCTTGGTGAAATATTTTTGAAATCATTCTCTTCAAATTTTCATCTTGTAGTCTATAAATATGCTTTCATTTGAGAGAAATTCTTTCACTAAAATCCTCAAGAAATTCTTATTTGTGAATTTATTAACTTGTAGTTAATAAATGAACACATACAAAATAAAGAAAAACAGAGCTATGTCTGTGAAATATATGGGGAATCTTTCAGTGTGAAGTAAATCTTCTCTTGTAATCCACAGTTGAGCAGAAAATATAACTTTTATCAGTGTGAAATATGAGTAACCAGTAACTCACAGCTGAAAGTAGATTGGAGGCAAAAATTATCAGCTGGTAATCATTCTTGTCATATAATCCACAAATACACCCTGGAGAAAAACCTATTCATGTTATAAGTCATTCACATGAACTCATTAATTATTAGTAGTAACACAAAGTAATAAAACCTTGCAGATGTGAGAAATTATTCTCATTCACCAACCACATATATAAATATAAACGAGGAAAATATTGAGATGATTTTTTAAAAATATTCTCTACATAGAAGTAAAAAGGCAAAAAATGAATGATATTTATGTATAATTTTATTACTGAAATTTGTGACAAAACATTCACATTTGTGTGTAAATTAAAAATCTTATATTTGTTGGATATCTTCAGGGCAGTTGAATTGAATTTTTTTTTTTAAATTTGATTCACTGATGAAAACACTATAATAAAATATTAAAGAAAATAATCTTCATGTATAACTTACACAATTATACAGATAGTGAGTCCTGCATCTTGATACATTTGATGCTGTTAGAGCACTCCAGCATTTTGGGTTTTGTAATGGAGGTCATATTGCTTCATTAATTAGGTTAAATTCAGTGGGTTCACAGACGACTCAATATTTTCATTAGTTACTCTGACATGATGACATCCATGTTAGTTTGGAGATTGCCTATTAACGCATTTTCTATTTACTGCTTTGCTTCTGATAAGGTCAAGTCTACATGCATCATTACTGAATTAATAAGCATCTGCAAGATGGAAATATCACAGGTAAAAATTTGATACCAATTCCTAATTGCAAGCTATGAATTGCAGTAGAGAAAGGTTTATCCCTGCTGTAATTTAGTGAGGACTGAGTAGTACAAAGGCATCATCTGCCAAGGGTAAGGAATCACCAACAAATGGTGGATGCAACATATTGTTATAGTGCATGCCCTCATACTACTACTATTACTACTACCTTGTAATTTGCTCTGTACATGACCTTTGAGGTCATATAACATGCATATTACTTAGGAATATCTGACAGCACACTTTTGATTTGTATTAACTGCAGAGTAACTCTTATACAATTGTCATATTCACACACACATATATGAGATCGTAGTTGTGGCCACTGCCAATATTGAGATCATAGTTGTGGCCGATGCCAGTGTTGCATAACTGGCCTGTTAAAAGCAACCTTCAAGCACTGGGCGATATGCTGTGCTTGTGAAGACCTGTCGAGTCAAGTGAAATTGTAGTCATGGCTGATGCCAGTACCATATGACTGGCACCTGTACACTTGGAATGTAAAAAGCACCATGCAAGTGTTGGGTCTCATGGAGGCAGTGACAGGTGACCAAGACCTTTGGTGATATACTGTGCTTGTGTAAACCTGTCAAACCCATGTCAGGTTAATGGCATGTAAAAAACACCCACTACACTCAGTTGGTGTTAGGAAGGGAATCAAGCCATAAAAACCTTGCCAAATCAGATTGGAACCTGGTGCAGCTGACCTGTTTATAGTCAAACTGTCCAACCCATGCCAGTATGGAAAGTGGACATTAAACGATGAAGATATATATACATATAAGAGCAGGTATAGCAATGTGGTTAAGTGATTCACTTCCCCACCACATGGTTTTGGGTTTAGTTCCACTACATAGTACCTTGGGCAAGGCCGTTTAAAGCTTTGTGAATGAATTTGGCAGATGAAAACTGAAAGAAGCCTGTTGAATACCTGTGTGTGTATGTATCTGTGTGCTTGTTTACATTTGCATGCTACAAACATCCTTAGTTACAAGCAGTGTTGTTGCTGTCACTACTGTGGAAAAATAATTCTCTCACTTTGCACCTTTGAAGTCATGTAAAATAAGACAACACTTGTCCCACATTGCTAATTTGACCAAAAATGTTATTGAAGACCTCATTTGGGAGGCTCTACTGTGCCTACCATATTCTCTTGATATAGCACCTTTGGATTTTTAACTTTAACAGTCACTCTCCAACAGCCTAATGTATTTCATTCAACAACAATATGAAACTAAAAATGTGCCTCAATGAATTCTTCGAGTCAAGACCTGATGATTTCTACCATCAAAGTACCATATTTTAACATGTTTAAGGAACCCACTTTTTGTCAAAAATTAGGTTAAAAAAATATGGTATACATGGATAGTATTATCATCCCTTACAAAACCTTTTTCCAAATTTTAAGCCCCAAAAATTAGGGATTCCTTATACATGTTAAAATACAGTATGTGTCATCTTTTTTGTAAGGTTCACCAACACGAGATCAGCTTTTAATATGTCTATCCATATCTTCCTCTCCCAGTTTCTTTCCATCTGGATATCCTGACACTGCTTTATCCATCTGCTATCCTCTGAAAGCATCACATCTGCATTTATGCATAAATGATTTAGTTTATGTATATCTTTCTATCTATCTATATATATATATATATATATATATATATATATATCAACTGGCACCCTCATTATTGTAAGCAACGGAGTGCCAACAAACAAACATATGCTGGTGCTAAGGTGATTTTTGTGAACTCTAACCTAATACACACAGACACACCTCTTTCAATATATGAATGTGAGGTGTGTGAGCTCATGCTGATAAGGTCATGGATTCAATTCCTGGACTAGGTGGTGCATTGTGTCCTTGAGCAGTACACTTAATTTCCTGCTACTCCAGTCTACTCAGCTGAAAATGTGTACCAACCAAATGCTAATGCAACTCCCTCTCTCTTTGGAACTCACACACAAAGTACAGGAAGCTTATATATACGCGATTCTGCTTAAATAATGGAACTGCAAATACAATATCTTTGCGTATCTCACGTCTGTTTTCACTCCTCCACTTCACTCTGTATTTCATCTCTTCTCTATAACTATTACTTAAGCATTTTCTTGCACCATCTCTGATGATGGGATATCTAAAATATCCTGGAAACAGCTGCAAGATCTTCTCATTGTAAATGTTCTGAAAACTATTCACAGCTTTGGATTTTTTTTATCTCATTCTGTTAATTTTTATATATATATATAGCTGTCACATCTCTAATGTTCCACGTGTTGAGGGTGAGTAGATTGAAAAAGTAATTATGTCTGCATTGGAACCTAAAACAATTATTGATAGTATGGTACTTACTACTAAGTTATACTTGCTTGCATGAGACAGCTATGCATGCATGGCAGTACATTTGTGTGTGTGTGTGTACACACACACATTCCATTTTATTTCTGGGGAAACAAAGCATTAGAATGCAGGACCTGGCACCAGTCCTGCTTCTCCTCAGATCAAAGATTTGAACAAAGTTGACTCCAACTTTGTGCAAGAATGAAAACGCTAGCAAAATGCTGCTCCTCTAAATGAAAACCTCACCTGTAATTGTGGCTTTGTGGCATGAAGCAAAGCAGTCCTTGCTGTCCACTCAAGAAAACACATAGTAAATGATCCACAAGCACTTGAGCAAACCAAGTCCTCAACTTGTTTCCTTTACCAAAAGATTTGCAAGGCACCAGCAGGCCTCAAGAGATACGTTCATGTCCATAGAACATGATTACTTTATTTTACTGAACCCTCATTTGTCATTCACGAGAGAAACCATCAAATATATATATATATATATATATAGGTGCAGGAGTGGCTGTGTGGTAAGTAGCTTGCTTACCAACCACATGGTCCCAGGTTCAGTCCCACTGCATGGCACCTTGGGCAAGTGTCTTCTACTATAGCCTCAGGCTGACCAAAGCCTTGTGAGTGGATTTGGTAGACGGAACTGGAAGAAGCCCATCATATATGTATATATATATATATATATGTATGTGTGTGTGTTTGTTTGTCCCCCCAGCATCGCTTGACAACTGATGCTGGTGTGTTTACGTCCCCATAACTTAGCGGTTCAGTAAAAGAGACCGATAGAATAAGTACTAGGCTTACAAAGAATAAGCTCTGGGGTCAATTTGCTCAACTATAAAGGTGGTGCTCCAGCATGGCCACAGTCAAATGACTGAAACAAGGGGAAAAAAAATGTATGTATATATATATATATATATATATATATATATATATACACATAAATGTATTTTTTTACATCTGTTTTTCTCTGCCTGCATGCATTGGTCAGATCCTATTCAATGGCGTCTTGTCATCTCTTTTATAAGATTCAGCATCATGAGATCAGATTTTACCAATTCTGCCCATGTCCTCACCTTCCATGGTTTCCTTCCACTTAGATATCCTGGCAACTCTTCACTCACTTGTTGTCCTCCATATACATCACATATCCATACGATCAGTCTTCATTCTTGTACACTAACCGATTGTTATACCTAGTTTATCTCTCAGCTCAGCCGTCACTCCAGCATTATACATCAAGCAGAACATGCTTCTTTTCTTTCAACCTTTACACATCCTCTTCATTCAGTGTCTTTGTCTAACTAACATCTAGCATTGCACTTCAAACAAGCATACACTGTACCTTTCACTCAAAGGCAAGGGTAGACTGTATGATGTCAAGAGAATCCTTTTGTTGCCAGTAGAAGTAAAAACCTCCAGAGCTTTTTCCACCCTGTCCTTATTATAGTTACTATGCTCTCAGACTACCCTGCTCCACTGTTGATTAGGTTGCCCATGTAACAAAAGCAATCAACTACGTCTTTCCAAGTACTAAAAGAAATTTATTTTACTATTGTCGCTGACTACTAAACTACTTGTGAACATCTGCCATATGTGGAACCATAGTTCACATTGTGTACACAGTATTAACTTCCTACTTTTCTGCACATTGATCACCACCATTACCCTGATGGCAGTGAAATCTTGTCTTCATTGGTACTTCAGTAGAAACTTTGGTGTCCAAGTTTACTCGCAAAGCATCTCAATTCTAGGTTTTGCTTCCATATCTGTAATTCCTTTAAGTCTTTCACAAATACTGCTATAAGGACTGGCTTCACGGCAGTTCCCTCTTCATCTATCCATATACACATCATCATAATATAGGACAACCCTTGGCTGACTAAAGCCTTGAGTGAATCTAGTAGATGAAAACTGAAAGAAGTCCATCATACATGTATATATATATGTGTGTGTGTATGTGTATGGTACTATCTCCTTGCCTTGACATTCTAATCTTGTGAAAACATGTCTGGTCATGGGGAAATATTTCCTTACTTGGAAACAGGAAAGGCATAGCAAAAGGAAGGCAAATGCCATCCAGCTACAGAAGATTTGCCTCAACAAATCTGTTTGATTCTTGCAAGCATGGAAAAGTTGGAAGTTAAAATGATGATGATCTTCACCAAAA
Organism: Octopus bimaculoides; assembly: GCF_046866305.1. Taxonomy (NCBI): domain Eukaryota; kingdom Metazoa; phylum Mollusca; class Cephalopoda; order Octopoda; family Octopodidae; genus Octopus; species Octopus bimaculoides. The sequence goes on along the minus strand of NC_142936.1, from coordinate 17,167,924 downwards.
TTTCTCAGGCCAGAACTGATTGAAAGATGGGAGATTACAAGTGAGTTTAGAAATGTAATTTTCTGGTAGACTGAACTCTGCAGAAACTGTAGTGGTGGTCACAGGGAAGAGAAACAGACTACAGGTGATGAAGCATGTTGTTGTTTCCAGCTTACTTTTAAGGCAATAGTGATAGTATAGCAGAATCAAGAGATTTATGGAAACAGAGATTTCTTGTTCCTATAGACCAAAATAGATACCCATAAAAAGAACAATCTTTAAAAGTTTGGTGAAGATTGGAAACAAAAATGTTAAGCAACAGACATACAAGAATTTAGACACCCATTTACGTATCACTGAGACTGTCTTCATGAAATAACATTGCTTGGTATAATCATTGATCCTCATCTGATTGGAATAAGCAAGAATAGTAATATTAGTTTCATATTTTGTCACAAGGCCAACAATTCTGGGGGAAGAGCCAAGTCAACTACATCAACCTCAGTAATCAACTGGTATTTATTTTATCAACCCTGAAAGGATGAGAGGCAAAGTCAACCTCGGCAGAATTTGAACTCAGAACATGAAGACAGATAAAATGCTGCTAAGCATTTCGCTCGGCGTGCTAATGATCCTGCTAGCTTGCTGCCTTAGTAAGAATAATAATATTACATAGAATATTTTTCCACCATAGTCAACTTGGCCTTCTATTCACCTGAGATTTAAGTACCAATAGTGTATTATGGTTATTGCATACCCCTGCCCTAAATACTTGTTATTTCATTAATTTCTACCAATAATGCAAATCCTCTCCATTGTTTTAACATGACAATAAAACTGACTCTAATTATTTTATCTAGTTACAATGATAATCTTGTTATGATGTATTGGAATGAAATAAATGCAATATATTTGACCTCAGTACAATTTCATATTTGTTTCACCCTAACATAGTTAAATAATAAAGTCCTTCACTTTGTTTACACCTGTAGAGATTAGGATATGTTGATGATTTACTTAAAAATGTTTTCATCATGTATCCATGTTGGTTATTTGTATTAGTTTAGGCAGTGCTGGTGGATGGATTTAAGTTGATATGGATGATGCTTGAGTGCTGAAAATCAAAGAGATTTGAAGAGGTAATAGCAAGCAGATTCACAAGAGTTGATGTTGTAGGAGAGAAAACTAAGTGCACACTGAGTTTTTCTCTGAACTTTCTGTGCATTGAGAAAACTCAGTGCACACTGCCATTTTGAAATTACTTGATCTGACAAGATATTTATAATCTAAAAGAGATGGCTGAAGGACTAGGGACCTCTGGCAACTGATACACAAAAGCAGGTAGCAATATACATGTCCTGAGTAGACATAGTCCTACAAAATCTGTACTGTTGGCAACTGGAAAAAGAGTGAAAGGCTTGGGGAATCTAATTATTTGCAACAGTTTGCATCATATTCAGATATCAGAAGAACAATAGACCGATAGTTATTTAGGTCAAAGACATTGCCTTTCTTGAGAATGGGACATACTGTTGCCCGTTTCCATGACCATGAAGAAAGAAGAGTTTACTGAAGTTAAGAGGCTAGACTGGAATGGATAGTTTGAAGGTAATGGAAGAATGATTTCTAGAGCAGGTGTTTTCATGCTTGGCTGAAAAGGAAAGTTTTAAAGAACACATGCCTTGTGGAGTTAAAGAAAATGTGGAAAGTTACTCCAAGAGGGAAATGCTTACAAATAGTCAGGGGACCAAAAAGTACTGGCTAACATTTCAGGAATTATCTTTTACATAATGTCAACAAGACAAAATGGCAACAATTCAGTTATCCATTCCATAAAAAACAACTTATATACAGCTTATGCATTGCCAGGCGAAAATACCAGAATCAATATAAAGAAATTAAAAATAGATGCTGTTGGGGATCAGGAAACATGTCTTTCCTCAAACTCTGGCTTGGGTATCATCAAACGGCTACATCACAAGCTTACCTCTATTTAGTGTCAAATAATATCAACAAATTTTATAGCTTCACGGCAAATAGTTACTGAAGATGTTTGGAAAATGTGCAACTTTTATCATGTAGTTGAACTGTGGATTCTGTTGTTTATGGTTGTCAGCAAAAGTTTCAGTGAGATATTCTATATACAAAATGATAAGATTACACTTAAATAATAAACCATCTACAGGTTAATTAAAAATATAGAGATGAGGTGAGCCAGAGACATTGAATAAGGATAACTTACAAATCATATCATCCACTTTATAAGGTTACCGTTATAATGACACATGCAACTAAATCAGAAATAAATCATATGGTTCTGGGTTCAGTCCCACTGCGTGGCATCTTGGGCAAGTGTCTTCAACTATAGCCTCGGGCCGACCAAAGCCTTGTGAGTGGATTTGGTAGATGGAAACTGAAAGAAGCCCGTCGTATATATGTGTGTTTGTGTTTGTGTTTGCCACGCCCCCCCCCCAAACATCACTTGACAACCGATGCTGGTGTTTGCGTCCCCGTGACTTAGCGGTTCGGCAAACCAGATCGATATAATAAGTACTAGGCTTCCAAAGAATAAGTCCTGGGGTCGATTTGCTCGACTAAAGGCGGTGCTCCAGCATGGCCACAGTCAAATGACTGAAACAAGTAAAAGAGTATAAAAGTATAAAGTAACAGCAAAATTATTCAGTTAACGGGATACATTCACGATAAAATCTAAACCGAAATATACGCAGTGGATGCATAACGTCCCAAATATAGTGAAAGAATACAGATATGCTAATATAGTAAATAAAATATTTTCTATTATGGTTTGTGTATTTATTCCTAACACAATGCTGTTATCTGATTTATGGGAATGTATTTATCTGTTTAATTTTCTAGTCTCTAACATTTACATACAGACATGCATAAAACTATTAGTGGAAGTCTTACGTATACATCTATATATATAAAAAAAAGAATTTACAGATAAAAAAGAAGGAAATCAGAAAATAAATAATGAAAATAGGGGAAATGCACACTCCTTGAATTATATACATTATATCAGGAGATAAACATTGCCTTCTAAATACTTAGAGACATTCCATTATTGCGTATAACTTGCGAGACGCAAATCAGAAAGGATTTTGGTTTATTAAATTTTTTTCTCTATTCTGGAAGTATGCTACACACACGAGTATTCTTAAAGAATGTTTTTGTTTAAAATATCGAATTAAGAAGTCACCACGCCAAAGTATAGTTATCGTTATATAAAATACTGTTGGGAAGTTATGACCACAGTTCTATCTTCATTCCTTTGTGAGTACATTTTATGATTCTGCGATTAATTTCTGATGTTGGGTATGTATGCTGCACGTTGCTAAAATTATCAGATTACCCAACATGAAAGTTATAGGATTCATAAAATTACTAGTTATCCCCAACGTGAATATTCATATGATCAAAAATTAAGTAGGGCGCGTGTTGTTTTGAATTTACCACAACGCGAATGCGACACAACAATTAGTCTTCTTCATCAATACATACATGTGAAGCTAAATGACTTCTGTGGGTGAATGATTTACCACAGATATCACAACGATATGGTCTCTCTCCTGTATGAATGTAATTGTGAGTAGTTAAGTGACATTTTTGAGAGAATGATCTACCACAGATATCACAGAGATATGGTTTCTCTCCTGTATGAACGCGTCTATGTTTAGTTAAGGTGCTTCCTCCAGAAAATGATTTACCACAGATATCACAGTGGTATGGTTTCTCTCCTGTATGAATACGTCTGTGTTTAGTTAAGACACCATTTCGAGAAAATGACTTACCGCAAACATCACAATGATATGGTTTCTCCCCTGTATGAATACGTTTATGTATTGTTAAATCACTACTAGCAGAAAACGATTTATCACAAATATCACAGTGATATGGTTTCTCTCCTGTATGAATACGTTTGTGTTTAGTTAAGTGATGACTTTGAGAGAATGATTTATTACAGATATCACAGTCATATGGCTTTTCTCCTGTATGAATACGTTTGTGTATTGTTAAGGTATTTATTTGAGAGAATGATTCACCACAGATATCACAGTGATGTGGTTTTTCTCCTGTATGAATGCTTTTGTGAATAGTTAAGTGACTTACAGCAGTGAATGATTTACCACAGACATCACAGTGGAATGGTTTTTCTCCTGTATGTATACGTTTGTGAGTGGTGAGGTTACCTTTTTGAGAGAATGGTTTGCCACAAATATCACAGAGATAAGACGTTTTTCTTTTCTCTTTCATTATATCACGAGAAATACCAATTCTTTTAGACGATGTTTTACATTTATACTTGCTTAATTCATATACTTCATTTTCCATAACTTTCTTCTTTTCTTTTGTATATTTTACATCTAACAAATATTTCTTGTGTTATATTTGAATCGACTAAGATCTTTGTCGATGTCTATCGATGCTGCAAACACCTTTGTAATCCAAGTTAAATTACAATACAAAACCATCTTGTATATATTCCAGACAATGAAGCTGAAAGTAGCTCAAGTTGATTATATTCAAATCTCTGTAAACAAAAATCTTCCACATTCGGATTGTAATTAATATCTATTCGCACATGCGCATGACAAAATTTCGGTTGAGGAGCATGTCCGGTAAATTGACTACGCACGCGCGCGCACTGTCTAACAACAATTCTGATTGACAGGAGACAAGCCCCCTTAACTACTCTATTTCTGTTGTAGGATCACCCTTAGTCCAAAACTAGATGCACTTGCTGACACTTTCTCGTTGATAGGATCAAACACAGGTAACAGCTCCCTCTTCAGGCTACTGAAGGTTTTGACCAGATCAGTTCTATAGAGTAATTAGGGTTTATTCTTTTCTGCTAGCGGCAGCATGTACCTACTTTCTTACTATCCCCAGGAAATTATGTAGCTCACATTAGTGGGATCTTCCTCCTCTCTTACATGGATTGGACTTCATCTCCTCATTTGAAAGGATTTGATTCAGGAATTTAACGTTATCTCTTTGAAAACATATTTCTCTGCGTTGGAAGTTATTTATGCATTCCCAATTTTCTTCAACGTTGCATGAAAACACGAGTCATGTTCGTTTTCCTTCCAATTCCTGTGGTGACTGGATGCTAAACAGTACTTGGAACCGGAAAAACTGTTGTTCCCATGAACGGCCATGGATTAACTTGTCCTCCACTGGCTTTATCTATTGATACTGTGACTAGCTACTACTGTGTTACAAACACATTCTGTTCAAACTTATTCCTTGCAAGGCAGGCTACTCTCATTTGAAGTCGGTTCAATCTTGCCATAGGATTAGTGCCTAATAATATAGGATTAGTGCCTAATAATATTGGATTAGTGCCTAAATTACGAACAGTTTTAAAATAAATGCTTTGCTTCAAACATGATACTGCTGTGTTTATTAATAGTATTTCCTCAACAAAAAAATGGTTTCAGGAAGATTATGTAGTAATCTCACGATAGAATAAATTTGTTTTATTTTAAGGGCGTACACCTTCTAGGAGCTGTCTCTTTTGTCTCTCACATATTAGTTTGTTGCAAGTTCAAGTTCATACACAAAAATTTGACTAAACCTAGATTTTCACATTTGGTGCTGCTCAATGACATTAGCTCATGATAGATTTTTACTGGTTTTGTATTTCTAAGGTTGAGACAACTGCATAATAGAATTGACAGCAATACCTTGAATTAACACTATTTTATTACAACAAATCTTTACAAAATCTTATATAAACTTACACACCACTGAAATCAGCCATTGTTCTCACACTGCAGGATAAAGGCCTTCCCTTTATTTCACTATAGTTTTCAGTGTCTAATCCCCAGCTTTTGTCAAAATATATATATTTCATATCTCCATCTTGGTCATTGCAGTCTTGTCTCTTTTGTGGTTTCTTGGAACTCAGTCTGCGAGTTATATCATCTGCTTGTTGTTAGTCTAGATATGTCCAGTCCAGTAATTTTATGAATTTGACAATGTCATTTAGTTTTGTTTGTTCAGGTGACATTTCATATGAAAAGATTATAAAGTTTACTTATAATACATTCAAACTGTGTGAAATATATCCAAGTTAAATATTAGATACTGTATATGTACAATTGCATTTTCAAGGATTTCACCCTTTCTTTCTCCATTTGGTGTAATATTATTAGTACAAGGCCCCATTGTTTTTGCAGATGGAATAAATAGTTCCATCAAAATGTAGCTTACATATTCAAATATGGAAAAAGTTATACAAATTTAAAATAAAATGCATACAACTTTTTGTCTTTGCATATTTCTATATACAACATTACCCACCCACCTCACCATATAGCTAAATTATATTAACTAGTGGGACCCATGAATATTTCACAGAATTAATGGTAAATTTATTTCTGAAAATATAAATCTAGACCAACATCAATATCATTCTCTGAATGGTATGTGTACAGACAAAAGAGATATCCTATTCTGATATGATAAAATATTCTGTCATTGTTTGTGTATTTACTTCAAACATAAAAGCTGTGCATGATGTTTTATCACTGATTTATGAGAATTCTCAGCTATTTACTAAGAATGTCAAATAAATCAACAGTACCTTTTCTCTCTGGTGGAAATATGTTAATCATAAAACATGTGTGAATCTGCAATAATACTTTTATTAAAAATATTACAGTGGTAAGTTATTTCATCAATGAACATATAGTATGTTATATATGACATTGAATTCTGGGATTGTTTACTGCACAATCACACCTTCCTGGTGTGATTATATTTATTAAAGGAGACATTTTTTTCCTCAGAATAAATGTGACAGTTGCAGTAAATACAGCAAAAAATGTGTTCTTAATCAATTGTAAAATTATTAGATATTTTAAAATGAAAAGGAAAAAAAATTAATTTAATCAACAAAATTTATGAATAAAAAATACACTCGATTGTGCTGTGTGCTAACCTCCACAAGGAAGAGTATTTATGTTGATATTTATGGATAGTGATATATGCCCATATGGATATCAATATTTAGAATAAGGAACAAAGCTAACACAGCAAAATTTCAGCACTGACAAAGATACTTTTCTGTATGAATGCATACATGTACAGTTATAAGACTTGTGATAAAAATGATTAACCATATATATAAGTCACGACTTATTTTGCATATGATTACGTTTATGAATAGTTAGGTAACCATTTCTAGAAAATGATTTGCCACAAATATCACAGGGATATGGCTTTTCACCTGTATGAATCCTCTTGTGTTTAGTTAAATCACTTTTACCAGAAAATGATTTTCCACAAATATCGCAGTGATATGGTTTCTCTCCTGTATGAACACGCATGTGGATTGTTAAGTCACCATTTCGAGGGAATGATTTACCACAAATATCACAATGATATGGTTTTTCTCCAGTATGAATGCGTTTGTGCTTAGTTAAATGATTTATCTGAGAAAACGATTTACCACAGATATCACAGTGATATGGTTTCTCACCTGTATGAATACGTTTGTGAATAATTAAGTTACTATTTCCAGAGAATGATTTACCACAGATATTACACTCATAGGGCTCTTCTCCAGTATGAATACGTTTGTGAGTAGTTAAGGTATTTCTATGAGAGAATGATTTGCCACAGATATCACAGTGATATGGCTTCTCTCCTGTATGGGTGTATTTGTGATTAGCTAAACTCCCTGTTACAGCAAATGATTTACCACAGATTTCACAGCAATATGGCTTTTCTCCTGTATGAATGCGCTTATGCTTAGTTAATACACTATTTTGAGAGAATGATTTACCACAGACATCACAATGGTATGGTCTCTCTCCTGTATGAATGCGTTTGTGTTTAGTTAAATGATTTATTTGAGAAAATGATTTACCACAGGTATCACAGTTATATGGCTTCTCACCTGTATGAATGCGTTTATGTTTAGTTAAGTCACCGTTTTCAGAGAATGACTCACCACAAATGTCACAGTGATATGGTTTCTCTCCAGTATGAATGCGTCTGTGGTTAGTTAAAGTTTTTCCATGAGAGAATGACTTACCACAGATATCACAGTGATATGGTTTCTCTCCTGTATGAACACGTTTGTGAGAAGTTAATTCACCACTTCGACAGAATGATTTACCACAGATGTCACAATGATGTGGTTTCTCTCCTGTATGAATTCGTTTGTGCTTAGATAAATGATCACTTCGAGAGAATGATTTATTGCAGATATTGCAGTGATATGGCTTCTCTCCAGTATGAATACGTTTGTGACAAGTTAACTCACCACTTCCAGAGAATGATTTACCACAGATATCACACAGATATGGCTTCTCTCCTGTATGAATGCGTTTATGTATAGTTAAGTGATTTATTTGAGAGAATGATCTACCACAAATATTACAGAGAAATGGCTTCTCTCCTGTATGAATACGTTTGTGAGTGGTTAAGTGATCATTTTGAGAGAATGACTTACCACAGATATCACAGTGATATGGTTTCTTTCTAGCATGAATAGTTTTGTTACTGAGGTTTGTTTTTGGAGAGAATGACTTTTTAAAGATATTACATGTTTTTTCTTTCTCTTTCATCAACTCATCAGAAAAATTAATCCTTTCGGATTGTTCTTTACATTTAATTTGGTTGTCATGAAATTCAGTTTCCATAATTTTTTTCATCTCTCATTGCAACATATGAAGCTTTTTCTTGATTTCAATTTTGTGATATATTTCTAACCAACAATTCTGCTGCGATATTTCTATCAACTGTAATCTGAAAATACAACAAATTCCTTTTTATAATCAAAGTTTAAACTGAATGTAATCTGGTATACATTCCAATCAAGTAGAAAAAATGTTGCTAATAATAAGACTTAGAGAATATTTTCATAGAAATTCTACTACAACTTTATATAAAGAGAGTTATACTTGTTCTGTATAACATATTCCTTTAGTTTTAGATGTAACACTAATATTTTTCATTAGATGAAAAATATTAATGTTGCATCTAAATTAGATGATACTTTAAAGCTAGGCTAATGTCATCTGATATTTTGACATAGAGGAACAGTATAAAATATAGAAGACACATAAAAAGCAGAGATTCAACAGTGACAATCTTTCTACACGTCGATATTCATAAATTGTAAATGTAAATATCTAAACAAATGAACTTTACTTTTTAATATGCTATTAAAATGAAACCATACAACCTTGTGCGAAAGTAAAGAATATACACACCCGCTGGTTAGGGTTTTTGTTACGCCGAAAATGGATAGTGTGCGTATTCTTTACCTCCGCCTCTTAATTGAAATCTTCTTGCAAACTTAATTTTGTTTTAATTTTAATTTTTTTCAATTATTTTACTTTGTTTTATGGGAGATCTTTTTGTATTTCGTTATTAGAAATATTTGCTGTAGATTCTTTTGTTCGAATACAACATAATCTTTTATTCTTAATACTTTCGAATACATTCACAACAGCGATTAGCACATTTGCGTTTGAGTCTGCCGAAAGAATGAATACACAAGTCCAATGTTGTTGGTCAATATAATGACTCATTTATAAATGTTTGAATCAACTTTTGACCTTTTAAAGTCAAAGGAATTCATTTTAAAAAAATGAGAATTTAGACATGTCACCAAATGACATTAATTACAGTACATTCATCCGATATTTAGATGTCTCTTTCACACAAGACCATTATTAAGCCAATTCTTGATCGTAAGACAGCGAGATATAAAGGAATTGCTGTATTTGACATTTTATAACGCATTTGTAAGTGGGAGCTTATTCAATACGCTTCTAAATAACATCATTTGAAATTTTCAGTAAATTTTTTAAAAAAAGCATTTAATATCGCAATAATGAAGAAATAACTGCAAAAATCTGGTACTGCAGAACCAACGAAAATATACAATACGATTAAATGTAATACTTTCATTATTAAATACTTACTGTAATGCTTCATAAAAGATATTATTTTACAGTTGTGTGCGCCTGTGTATTAATTAAGAAATTAAACAGAGAACAAAAGACGGTCTCAAAGTATCAACGGATATTACTACTATGACGCATGCGCATAAATATATACAAAGGAAAAACAACTTTCATAACATCCCTTTTCCTGTTATCTTGCTAATCTAGCTGTGGAGGCGCAATGGCCCAGTGGTTAGGACAGCGGACTCGCGGTCATAGGATCGCGGTTTCGATTCCCAGACCGGGCGTTGTGAGTGTTTATTGAGTGAAAACACCTAAAGTTTTCACTCTTTCTTCCTGTTTCTGTTGTACCTGTATTTCAAAAGGGCCAGCCTTGTCACACTCTGTGTCTCGCTGAATATCCCCGAGAACTACGTTAAGGGTACACGTGTCTGTGGAGTGCTCAGCCACTTGCACGTTAATTTCACGAGCAGGCTGTTCCGTTGATCGGATCAACTGGAACCCTCGACGTCGTAGACAACGGAGTGCCAACAACAACTAATCTAGCTAAGTTTGTTTTTTATATGTAATCGGCGAAAGATAACCAACCCAAGTATAACAATTTTTTTTTTCAGTTTTAAAGTTTAGCTTAAATTTTATAGTACGGTGCATCATATGAAATGTTGGCTAAATTTCGATATGAGAACCGTAGTTGTCAAAAAAAATGCACGTGTATTTGTTTCCCCCCAACCTCATATGTAAAAAAATAATTTTTTACGGAAACCGACGATCTTCTTCAGAAATATAAATAAACCCACGTGGTTTATAAGTGACAGTAATATTACTAATAACGTAAAATCGCCGAAAATTCTTATAGTGGAGGTAGAGCGCATGCTAAAGAGTAATAAGGTAAGAAAAGGTAGACCGTACGCTAAAAGTAATTTCACAGCGTAGACAGGATACTGTGGTAGACCGCACGCCATCGCGTATTTTTTGTATATCCGTGATTTAGTGTTTCACTGACACCTTCATTTTTCTAAAGTGTAATTCAAGTAAAAGTTTGACTGTTGTTTCTTAGAGTCAAATTTCCCTTGAGACACCGTCGTTGATACCGAATAATCATTTCGCTGGATGATGTTTTTCGATTTACCATCGGTTAAATAGAACTGAAAAAGCAAATTGAAATACATAATGGAATACATGTTTGAACGTATTAAATTATGTTAGGAACTTTTAACATATGCCACCGGAGATATTCAGACGGACGAAATTTTCCAATGACACCGGTGCTTAAGTATATTCGTAATTAGTTCAACTAATTTAACTATGTCTAATGTTGTGGTTATTTCATGTTAAGGTGAACATAAATGCCTGTGGACCTACATGTTCCAAAGTCAGTGTTACATCATCTCTGTATAATTAAATTCTACATCGTGTATCTTGAGTCATTTTAGAGAGAGAAAATGGATTCTAATCACCGAACACTGACAATGTTCCTGGCCTTTCATGGTTTTATAGTTGACTTTCAAATCTAAAGTACATAATATTTATATTGTCATCACAGTAGACACTGTGTACTATTCTACTAACCCCGGTGAACAGTCGCGATTTATAATTTACTATACAGTATCATATCATTTCTGATTACTAATTTACGAACAATCTCACTTTAACTCACCTGCATAGTTAACCATATATGCACTTTTAAAAAAAAAACAAAGTCTCTAACGAGTATTCCTACATTGCACATTTTCTACACATATAAAAGATCTCATGATACTCAAGGCAAAAAACTTAACCATCATACATTATCCTTTCATACATTTTTCAGATTTGAAGAAATCATCGAGAATATGGAGAATGATAATCATTTTGATGAAAAACCTTTACATAGTGAAACATTTACTAAACAAAGATCATTCCATGGAAACATTCCTAAATATCACCGTGAAATCTGTAGGAAGACATTCTCTCCAGAACACGGTGTTACCACGCATAAAGAAATACACAAGAGAGAAAGGCCCTATCACTGTGAAATTTGTGGAAAATATTTTGTCTGTAACAGTAATTTAACAAGACATAAAAGAATACACACTGGAGAAAAACCGTATTCCTGTAGATTGTGTGGAAAATCATTCATTGATAACTATAGTCTTGTAGTTCACCAAAGAATACATACTGGAGAAAAACCTTTCTGCTGTGAAATATGTGGGAAATCATTTACTAAGAATTCCAATCTTATTATTCACGTACGTAGTCATACTGGAGAACAACCGTATCATTGTAAAATATGTGGAAAATCTTTCTCTGATAATTCTAGTCTTGTAGTTCACAAAAGAATACATACTGGAGAAAAACCCTATCGGTGTGAAACGTGTGGGAAATCTTTCATTCAAAATTCTCATCTTATAGTTCACAAGACAATACACACTGGGGAAAAGCCGTATCGTTGTGACATATGCGGGAAATCTTTCATTGAAAATTCAAAGCTTACTATCCACAAACGTAGTCACACAGGAGAAAAACCCTATCCCTGTAAAATATGCGGCAAATCATTTATTACTAATGGTCATTTAAAAACACACAGAACGATACACACTGGAGAACAACTTTATCACTGTGAAATCTGTGAGAAATCTTTTGTCTCTTACAGTAATTTAGCTACCCACAAAAGAATTCACACTGGAGAAAACCCATTTAATTGTGAAATATGTGGGAAATCGTTCTCTGCTAATTCTAGTCTTGTTATCCACAAACGTAGTCACAGTGGAGAAAAACCTTATCATTGTGAAATATGTAGGAAATCTTTTGTTTCTAACAGTGTCTTAACGAAACACAAAACTATACATACTGGAGAAAAACCATTTCACTGTGAGATATGTGGGAAATCGTTTATCACTAATAGTAACTTAACAAGGCACAGGACAACACACACTGGAGTGAAGTCCTTTCGTTGTGAAATATGTGGTAAGTCTTTTGTGGATAGTAGTAATCTAACTAGACACAAAATGATACACACAGGAGAAAAATCATTTCACTGTGAAACATGTGGAAAATCATTTATCTCTAGATGTGATTTAACAAAACACAGAAGAATACACACTGGAGAAAAACCGTTTCATTGTGAAATGTGTGAGAAATCTTTTACCGATAATTCAAGTCTTGTTATTCACAAACGTAGTCACACTGGAGAAAAACCTTACCATTGTGAAATATGTGGGAAATCTTTCATTAATAATTCAAATCTTGTTATCCACAAACGTAGTCACACTGGAGAAAAACCTTACCATTGTGAAATATGTGGTAAATCTTTCACTGATAACTCAAATCTTGTTATCCACATACGTAGCCACACTGGAGAAAAACCTTATCACTGTGAAACTTGTGGGAAATCATTTTCTGTTAATTCTGGTCTTGCAGTTCATAAAAGAATTCATACTGGAGAAAAACCTCACCACTGTGAAATATGTAGGAAACCGTTCTCTGGTAATTCTCATCTTGTAGTTCACAAACAGTGTCACACTGGCAAAAAAACCTTTCGACTGTAAAATATGCCAGAAATATTTTGACTATAGCAGTGATTTGAAAACACACAAAGAACTACACAATAGAGGCAAGATTTTTAAATGTGAAATTTGAAAAATCCTTCTCTTTCAAATCCAATATTATAAGTCTACTGAGTACAAATTGAAGAACATTCATCATGGTGGAATGTGTTCAAAATCATTTTTTTCAGTTAATAAGTCTTGTAGTCCACAAATACATCCTGGTAAAAAAAACGTCTGTTGTTGTAATTAAGTTTCTTACAGATACAACTTCCTTAGTTATGAGTGAGAAAATGCGAAGGTAAAACTTTTAGATATAAAATTTATGGAAAATTATTCCCAATTAAAAGATATTTTGTTAAACATAAGCAAATATATTCACCAGAAAATATCGACTTGATTTGTTGAGAATAACCTCTAGAAACATAAAGATATTAATGTAAACTCTCATCACTTAAATTTATGATAAAGTATTCACATTTATGTCAATTAAAATTTAATAACTATAATATTTATATTTTTTTGTTTTTGTGTTTTTAGCACAATCAAAATTATCATTTGCGAAGTTAATTCACCATTGAAAACACAAGTGTAAAATATATAACATCTCTATACATAATGAACACAACCTTAAATATAGTAACTCCCATATCTTGATATACATGACATTCAGAACAATCTAACTACTTGGTTGACTAGTTGAAAACCTCATTAGTTTGTTGTCTTGTTAGTGACAGTGATGTCATTGATTGACCAGATTAAAGATGTCAATGGTCTGTCGTCTCTAATGATATTGATCATATCACTTTATTAGTTAACTATTTGAAGATCACACTGGTTTGTTCTTTTACTTATGATCTGTTGGAGTATGTCATCAAATTGGTTAGATATAATTCAATAGGTGTTCCAGCTTCTTGTATATCTAGGATTACATTGTCAAATGTATTCTTTACTTCAAGACAGTAGCAAGTTGAATAACCTTGTAGAAGCACCTTCATTGCCTTGGGGTGTGTGAAGGTCTTCTTTTATAAAGATTTATATAACTGTTTAATCTCAAGTTGTAACCGATCCATATTATGTATCAACTACAAATTGTGGAAGTTCACTTGTTGTCCAGGCTGAATTTCTTGTTAGATAAATAAAACTGTGTTATCAGATGGCAAAAATCTTGTCAAACTTTTCAAGTTTTCTTTCCTGATATGATTTTAGATATCATGTTTGGGACCTTTTCAGCAATGTTGATAGCACTGTTTAGTTATAATCAGCTGTTAAAATAGTAAAAGAGATGCCTTGGTAAGAGGTAATTGCAAGGTATCAAATTTGTGGACCAGGTCATGATAATTACAGAAAAAGTCATAACTCAATTAATTACAGAGTTAGACTACAGGAGATGCAGTTTAGTTCTGCGCCAAGAAAAAGTATTACTGATGCTTTCTTCCTAGTGAGGAGCTGTAGAAGTACTTAGTTAAAAATAAGCTGCTGTAGTTACTATTTGTTGATCTGGAGAAACCCTTTGACTGAGTTTCTTTCTCTGTAATCTGGCAGTCCCTGAGGAAGCTAGGAGTGGATGAATGGTTTGTGACAGCTGTACCAGCTATGTACTAAGGTACTGTTAAGTAAGGTACAAATCAACAATGAATATAATGAAAAATTTAATATGCAGGTAGGATTTCATCAAGGCTTGGTTCTTAGTCTCCACTTACACATGCTTCAAGTCATAACAATGAGTTTAAGACCACTTGTTGGTACTATTCAAGAAGAGTGGTCCCGGTGCGCACACTCGCCCATCCACGCTAGCTGGTCATGACTAGTTGATCCTACAATGACTATCTAGTGCGTATGCGCAAAACATGTATGAGGGTTTTTTTTTTAAAGCAAAGTAAATAATTTTTTTTAAACAAAGTAAATCATTTTCTTTTGTTGAATCTTCCACCATCTTACTCTTAAAACGTCGTTTTACGTTCTTCCAGGGTGTATTTTGGTGTCACATCTATTTCAGTAATCCCATTGTATGCACTCCAACAATCAGAATATATAGTCATCCCTGGTTTGATAAATTTTTTAATAAGTGGTAGAAGAGTTTTGGAAGAACGGTCAGGTACAAAGACTAAAAACCTATTTTTATCCTCTCTATCCCATCTTCCATTGTATTTGTGCTTGCACATCATAGATTCATCTATTTCTACGATGTACCCAAGTCCACCAATTTGGTAGGGGTTACGCAAAAGATAATTACTTGTAATGTCCTTCTTGTATTGATACCATTGAACAACAGTAGATTTTGAAAGACCGACTTTTTAATGGACTCTTTACCAAAAACAGGTAGTGTATGATTTATTTTGTGTAAAAAAATTATTTACTTTGTTTAGAAAAAACCCTCATACATGTTTTGCACATGATGCGCACTCGAGCTAGGTAGTCGTAGGATTAACTAGTCACGACTCGCTAGCACGGATGCGTGAGTGTGCAAGTGCATGCACCGGGACCACTCTTCTTGAATAATACCCATTTGCTATATGCTGATGACCTCGTTCTTATAGCTGATTCTGTTGTACAATTAGAAAAGAAATTCCTAATATGGAAACAAAACTTAGAATCAGAAGCCCCCAAGATTAACTGAGCAAAGACCAAAGTTTTGGTAACTAAGAGAGCATACAGGATTCTGTTTCCATTAGAGAAATGGCTTTGTTCAATATGATGGCCAAAGGCTTGGGATGAGGTTGGGAAGTTGGAATGCAGTCAGTCTGCACGAAAGGGGAATGGAGATATGTGAAGAATTGAGGAAGAGGAGGGTGGATGTGTGCAGGAGGCTAGGTGGAGAGGCCAGGGTGCAAGATTTGTGGGGGGTCAAGGGAAGAAGATACAAGTTGTGGTGGTTGAGAAATAGCAAGGGGACTGGAGATGTGAGAGTTTTGGTGAAGGAAGAAATCTGTGAGAAGTTGGAGGTTAGGAGAAAGTGTGACAGAGTGATGACAGTAGTGTCAGCATCTGAACAGCAAAAAACAAAAATAACACTAGCAAACGTTTTAACCTTGTTTTGAAAGTTTTTCCTTTACCTTGCTCATTTTTTCTCTTTTAATAAAAAAAAAAATCTGTGGTTCCGGGTTCAGTCCCACTGCGTGGCACCTTGGGCAAGTGTCTTCTACTCTACTCTCGGGCCGACCAAAGCCTTGTGAGTGGATTTGGTAGACGGAAACTGAAAGAAGCCTGTCGTATATATCTATGTGTATATATATATATATATATATATATATATATATATGTGTGTATGTTTGTGTGTCTGTGTTTGTCACCCCCAGCATCACTTGACAACTGATGCTGGTGTGTTTACGTCCCCGTAACTTAGCGGTTCGGCAAAACAGACCGATATAATAAGTACTAGGCTTCCAAAGAATAAGTCCTGGGGTCGATTCACTTGACTAAAAGGCAGTGCTCCAGCATGGCCGCAGTCAAATGACTGAAACAAGTAAAAGAGTAAAGAATATAGCTTATATAATTACAACATTTGGACCATATTACTGAGTGAAATGAACATCACTCAAGCATATGTATAGAGTTTATTTCAACTGATTGTTTCATAAAACTACAAAGTGGATGAAACTAAGCAAGGAAAATAACTGAGATCAACACAAGAAAAAGACAGTGAAAAGAATGACTATTGTATGCATGCCATATTTCCTGATACAACCCATGGTGGCAAAATTACCTGCCATATGACTGGTAACACTCTAGTGTGTGTATGTGCACATGTATTGCCCTAACTCTTCGAAATACTTAGTTTTAGAATGGTGGCAGCTGATGAATGAAATGTTTTCTATGTTATGTGTGTTTTCTGTACTCTGTTTTTCATTTTGTCCACGTTATTTTGTTACGTCCTGTACCCAGATATGCATCTATATATACATGTAGATGTAGGTATGTACACACATGTACGTATATATGCATATACTCACATTATTTGTATTACATATATATATATATATAAAGAATGAGGGGTTTAGTTCACTGGTAATCTAAACGAATAGGTACGCTGTGTAAATGCTATAATTGGTCATTTGTTAGGTTCCAAGTTCACAGCTGAGGTTGGAGCTGGGGATCCATAGCAGGCTTCCTTGTTAAGAGGTATTTATTAAGGGAAAAGGACAATAAAAACCAAGGCAGGACAAGTATCTCAAGTCATTTAGAATAATTCAAGTAAGGTGAATTTGAGGTAATTAATTATTGGATGTATTACAATTGTTTCTGGGATATCCTAGGTGATAGGTTAGCATCTCCATACACTGGGTATCCATACATACTCACTTTGTCTCTGATGATGGAATACGCAGTGTATGGAGATGCTAACCTATCACTTGGGATATTCCAGAAACAACTGTAAGACATCCAATAATTGAATTAATTACCTCAAATTCACCTTACTCTAATTAAATATTCTAAATTACTTGAGACACTCATCCTGCCTTCGTTTTTGTTGTCCTTTTTCCTCTAATATATATGTCATACAGGGTGTCCACAAAGTCTGGGTACATGGGGATTAATACATTCATTAAGAAATTATTATTTCTTATATTTAATTGTTTATATTATGATTTTATTTACACCCTGTACCCAGACCTTGTGGACACCCTATATATAAAGCACTAACATCAGTTGAACACCCTAGGTACTGAAATAGGAGTGGGTTAAAATAGATCATTGTTGTATATAATGCATGCCTTATGCTTAACTGATAGTAGCATAGAATTAGTCTGTCACAATTAAATTTGCACCCTCCTCTAACAGTTCACTCTGATAAACATCAGTTTATAAGAGAGAACTGTTATATCTCAATCACTTACACCTCAATAGAGGTATTTATTCCCAACCTACTTTTCATTGTACTCAATGTCCTATTATTGCTTTGTGAATAAATAGCAGTGTAAAGAATCTCTTGAGTACTTGTACTAAGATGAGTCTACCCACCAAGGACAACAGATTATTTAAAACTTCATAATATATTGCAGAGGGGGTAATTGTCCTAGGGGCTAGTTGTTGCCAGGGGGAATTGTCCTGATATGGTTCAAGACATATAATAAAGTATTTATCCTAAGGTGTGGGCTCAAGCGATTTCTTACTTCCAAAAGATCAATATAAAAACCATATTTAATATGCCATAGCCATGAGGTTAAATCATGTGAAATAGCATGTAAAACATAAAACATGCAATACTACAATATGAATGCTATGACCCCACTTTTCATTATGTATTTTACTGTTGGTATACATTTCAAATGCATGCTGACAAGGAATTGATTAGCTTCCAAGCTCATTTAGAGATGTAACCCAAACCAAGCCATCTTTAGACTGTAGAATCCAGGATGTTAGGGCATTACTCCTGAATTTAGTACTTTATTGCTCCAAACACTCCTCAAAATGATGCAAAAGAAATGATGATTAAATTTTCACACACAACAATTGCCAATTTGCATACATTAAATAACTAGATTTTTCCCTTTAAAGGCTTTGGATACTGTTTCTGCTGAAAGAAATATTTCTGGAAGTGTTAAAGCAACTTTAATCATGACTTGAAAGAAAAGATATTCAATTTTAAATTCTGGAAAGCGAAAACGTGATGGCACCTGTGCCCAGCGTCGCCTTTCTGGCACTTGTGCCAGTGGTACGTGTAAAGACTTTCGAGCAAGATCGTTGCCAGTGCTGCTGGACTGGCTCTTGTGCAGGTGGCACGTAAAATACACCATTTTGAACGTGGTCGTTGCCAGTACCGCCTGACTGGCATTCGTGCCGGTGGCACATAAAAGCACCCACTACACTCTCGGAGTGGTTGGCATTAGGAAGGGCATCCAGCTGTAGAAACTCTGCCAAAACAGATTGGAGCCTGGTGTAGCCATATGGTTTCACCAGTCCTCAGTCAAATCGTCCAACCCATGCTAGCATGGAAAGCGGACGTTAAACGATGATGATGATGGAGACTACCTACCTTAAATATATGAATGCATATATAAGTTTAGTATATGTGGCAAAATATATTCATTCCAAAAAAAAAGAAATCAATAAACAAACATCTTAGTCCTCCCATAAAAATTAATAAAGGATGAGATGAGTATACAGATCAGAAAGAAAATATATCTTCATTAACCCTTTAGCATTTAAACTGACCTGATCTGGCTCAAATATTCTTCCTGCTTTATATTCAAGCTGGCCTCACACTACCAGTCTCAAAATAAACAATCACATCATTGAAACCTCAAAGCTATGAGATAATTCAATTAATTCAAAACCATATGAAAAATGCACTACATTTGACACAATAATCCTTCTCTTCATGGAAACATATTCGAGTCATTACCATTTAAATAGAGAGTAGTGCTTATATGCAATAAATGGGATAATATATACCGTAAATCCTTGAGTATAATACGCAGGGGATTTTTAGGAGGCTGTACCTCTGAAAACCCTAAACCTTGTGTATAATACGCACCCCTTCTCTAACTTGAGTCAAGGAGGTCTATATAACGTCCTTGGTTTGTAAACATATATACGGTAACGTCCTTTATTATTATTGTATATATAACATAATGCAAACTTAGCTTTTTTGTGCACTTTGTTTGCAGAAAATAAAGAAATAACACTGATAAAGTCAGTGAAAAATAAATATTAAGTAAATTGCCTTTACATATTTATCACTTAGAAAATATTTTTCGTTTTTAACCTCGTATATAGTACGCACTAGAAATTTTGACCTTTAAATTTTGGGAAAAAAGTGCGGATTATACTCGAGGATTTACGGTATATGGGATAAACTTGCATGAAAAAGAATGACCATCAGATGATATAGCAAAGTTCTATGATTAATTACATGTAGTTGGTCAAGGCAGGCATGATGTGTTAGAAAATGGTGTAGTTTTAGAAACCTATGTATAGAAATATCTTAATGTAGCCATATCTGAAAGAGACAAGTTTGTAGCTAGTAGGTCTGCAGACTGTCAAGCAATGATGCTGTTTATGTAAGTGACAAGTAGTTGCACCTCATAAACATAATAGTTTGAAGACTCATGAGTTCTTTAATACAAATATTATTAACTTCAGAGGAATTTGCAAATTTAATCCATTATTAATCTAGCTTGTGAATTCTATAATTTAAAAGTTGTATCAATACAAGTTGAGGTTAGATTTTGTTCTGAACACGAAATGATAAAAAGACTAATAATAAATCAGTTTTATTAAAACTTTCAATTTTTAAGAATATTCACAAAAATTGGTGAGGTAAGATCTAATTATGGGCCTCACAGCTAGGATGACAAAACATTGAAAAAAAAAAAAAAAAAAAAAAAAGCAGTCAAACTTTGTGTAACAAGTCCAACTCATACCAACATGGAAAAATGAATGTAACATTGATGAGGATGATTTACAAATTATACAACACATTTTGTGTATATTATATATATATATATATACACACATACACAAGGTGGTATAAAAAGGTTCCCAGACTAGCTATATTTAATAAAACATAACTTATTTACTTAGGTTCTAACACCATCTCCTAAAGTCACCTTGCAAAGCAATACCCCGGTCACAGCATTCCTACCACTTTTGAAATACAACCTGGAAGTTGCTTTCTGTAAGCAAATTGAGGACCTTCTGACTTGCTCGTGATCTCAACAACAGTGTTAAAACGGTGACCTTTGAGCTGCTTTTTCATCTTGGGGAAGAGATGGAAATTCGTAGGTGCTAAATCTGGTAAATAGAGTGGGTACGGAAACAATACCATGTAGTTTCTGGTGAAAAACTTACAGGAAGAGCTAAGTGACAGTGCATTGTTGTCATGAAGAATCCAATCATATTCCACAAATTCGGTCACTTTCACAAAATGTCCTCCTTCAGAATGCTTCAAAATGTTGCAGTAGAACTCTTGATTGACAGTCTGACCCAGGAGGACAAATTCCCTACAATGAGCATGCTCTTGAGCTGTAGCTCTGTCATGCCTCCTTCAGTTGTGAAGATGAAGGTCTCTTCCATTGTGACTGCTGCTACCTCATTGCAGCAAGCTTGCTGAAGCATATTCAATGTTTCTGTAGCAGACTTCCCAAGTTTAATACAAAATTTCACATTGGCTCTGTGTTCCAAAACCCCGTCCATGACAAAATCACAGACTACAAAGTAAACACAGCAATGTCACTTGGCACACTGCCTCATGAAGGTCACAGCTATCTTTCACTGCACATGCAACCAAGTGCTGTCATCTGTTGGCACGCTACAGAACTAGTCCAGGAACATTTTGATACCACCTCATATATACATACACACACTGCGAAGACCTGTTGAAGCAAATGAAATTGAAATCGAACCAAATTCGATTACTGGTACCTATGCCAACCTCTCCTTCATTGGACACTAAACTTAGCTTGCGAAGACCTGTTGGGGCAAGTAAAATCGAAATCGTGATTGAACCAAACTCAATGACT
Source organism: Octopus bimaculoides (assembly GCF_046866305.1). Lineage (NCBI taxonomy): Eukaryota > Metazoa > Mollusca > Cephalopoda > Octopoda > Octopodidae > Octopus > Octopus bimaculoides. Next base: position 17,146,009 of record NC_142936.1, on the reverse strand, counting down.
GGCACCTGTGCTAGTGGAGCACTAACAGCACATCCGAGCATGATCATTGCCAGAGCAGCTGTCTGGCTTCCATGCTAGTAGCACGTAAATAGCACCATTTGAGCGTGATCATTACCAGCATCGCCTTACTGGTATGTGTAAAAACATTCAAGCGAGGTCGTTGCCAGTACCGCTGAACTGGCTCCTGCACAGGTGGCATGTAAAAAACACCTTTTTGAGCATGGCCGTTGCCAGTACCGTGTGACTGGCCCTCATGCCACTGGCACGTAAAAGCACCCACTATACTCTTGGAATGGTTGGCGTTAGGAAGGGCATCCAGCTGTAGAAATTCTGCCAGATCAGATTGGAACCTGGTGCAGCCATCTGGTTCACCAGTCCTCAGTCAAATCGCCCAACCCATGCTAGCATGGAAGGCAGACGTTAAACTATGATGATAATGATGCAACAGAAAGATAAAATTATATAAATCAAAAACAGCAATATTAATGAAATTAATACATGATTTAGTTATGGTTTTTTTAAATTTAATCATTGTATAACCTTCCTACCACAAGAACAAAAGTTTAACCAAGAATATAAAGAATATACACAAAATGTTGCATATATAAAATTTTGAATACATAAAATGTCATGCATTTATCCTATTACAGTGTGGGGCTATATTTCTCATTATGGTTTGTACATTTGTTTGTAAAACAATTGTAGTAGTGTTATCCCTGATTTCTGAGAATATATTTCTCAGCAAATTATTCACAAGGTCAAAATAAATCAATAGTACTTTTTCTTCTCTTTGGAAATAAATTAAGTGGAAAATACATGAAGAAAATTCTGGAAGATTGTTATTAAAAATATCACAGTGGGAAGTTAGTTCACCAATATATATTAGCGATCATGTAAAATATAGTGTTGAGAGGATCTTATTACACTGTTATATCTTCATTCCAGTGGGTATAAGTTTACAATTAAATAGGCTATTTTTTTGCTTCATAGAATAGCTCAACATTCATATGGTTACTCTTCTGTATCAATAAATACATGCATAGATAAGTGAATACTTTTAGGAGAAATATTATGAGTTTTTCTCGTATGAAAATACTTGTTTACATAAACTAGACGTTTGAGAGAATGATTTATCAGATATCATAGTGATATGGGCTTTTTAAAATTTTTTTTTTCCTGTAGGTATGTGCTTCCATAACTAAGTTTCAAACTGTCCATCACCAGCCAAACCATCCAATATTAATGAAATTTTCTGATTCTCCTTTCTTTACTAAAACAGTTTTCATCTGTATAATGCCTCTTTCTACAAATCCCTGATTACTCAGAATTATGGCAATAAAAAACATCTTGATTTTATGAAATGCCAATTAATCCACCTCCTTTTCAATCACAGTTCCTTTCTTCTATGAGAAACAGAGCTCAGTCATTATTTCTAGAGAATGATTTACCACAGATATTAGTGATATGATTTCTACTTTGTAAGAATGTTAAGTCATTTCTATAGAGAAATGCAGCAAATTGGCAATGTCACTATGGTGCTTGATACAATGCCTTGTGGTATTTGTTCCAAAACTCTGCAATCAGTTCAAATCCTGCTGTGGTTAATGTTGTCTTCCATCCCTTCAAGGTCAATAAATTATGTATCAATCCAGGACAGTGGGTTGGCAAAACTGTTACAGGGTTGGGTGAGATGCTTTGCAATATTTGCTCCACTTCTCAGCATTCTGACAGCAACGCCAAGCTGTATTAACCCATATCAGCAGCCTTTATTTTAAATAACATCACAAGGTACATTTTGGTTATCTCACCCCCATTAAAAAATTGGGTTATCTCCCCACTAAAATATCGAGTTTATGTGGTGATGAGAAATTTGGATTAAAAGCGTTAGATCCTTTTGATTCAGTACTTCAACATATTGAGGCTTGGCTTCCTCAATAGGCATGGTATGATTTCTTATAAAAATGTTATTAGATTCAATAAGATGTTTAATTTTTTTCAGTTTCGTATGATTTGTTATAAAAATATTATCAGATTCAATAAGACGTTTAATCTTTTCACTTTTCATGTTTACTCTTTTACTTGTTTCAGTCATTTGACTGCGGCCATGCTGGAGCACCGCCTTTAGTCGAGCAAATCGACCCTGGGACTTATTCTTTATAAGCCTAGTACTTATTCTATCGGTCTCTTTTGCCGAACCGCTAAGTGACGGGGACATAAACACACCAGCATCGGTTGTCAAGCAAAGCTAGGGGGACAAACACAGACACACAAACACATATACATATATACGACGGGCTTCTTTCAGTTTCCGTCTACCAAATCCACTCACAAGGCTTTGGTCAGCCTGAGGCTATAGTAGAAGACACTTGCCCAAGATGCCACGCAGTGGGACTGAACCCGGAACCATGTGGTTGGTAAGCAAGCTACTTACCACACAGCCACTCCTGCGGTTATTAATTTTTTTCTTTTTGTTTTATTGAGGGTTAAACAATTTTTTTAGTTGGGGGAGAAAACCAAAAAGTACCATCAGAATCATAGTGAGAGAGGACTTACAAACATGAGCAATTAGCCAGTCTTACTTAAAAAACAGGAAAACATGCCCATGCCTCAACATACATGTGCAGATATATGGTCAACTTTGACTGATAGACACCTTATTTCAAGAGAATGATTTACCACATATCAAGTATATGGTTTCTACCCAGTATGAATGCGTATATGGGTAGTTAAGTCACTATTTCTAGAGAATGATCTCCCACAGATATCACAATTAAATGGTTTGTTTCCTGTATGAGTACGTTTATGAGTAGTTAAGTTACCTGGTGCAGAGAATGATTTACCACATGTATCACAATGGTATGGCTTTACTCCTGAATGAATATGTAAGTGAGTATTTAAACTAGATCTTTGCGTAAATAAGTTACCACAGATATCACAGTGATATGGTTTTTCTCCTGTGTGAATACGCTTGTGAGTTGTTAAGTCACGATTTCCAGCAAAAGATTTACCACAGACATAACAGCGATATGGCTTCTCTCCAGTATGAATGCGTTTATGAATAGTTAAATCACTACTTCCAGAGAAAGATTTACCACAGATAACACAGTGATATGGTTTCTCTCCTGTATGACTACGTATATGAGTAGTAAGGTTACCTATTACAGAAAATGATTTATCACAGATATCACAGTGATACGGTTTTTCTCCTGTATGAATGCGTCTATGAGTAGTTAAGCTGGATCTTTGAGAGAATGATTTAGCACAGATAGAACAGTGATATGGTTTTTCACCTGTATGAATACGTTTGTGAGTAGTGAGGTTACCTTTTAGAGAGAATGTTTTGTTACAGACATCGCAGTGATATGATGCTTTTCCTACTCCTTTTAGAATCACTTTTGGAAAATGAGTCTTTTTATTCTCAGTTTTACGTTTAACCGCTTTCTCACGTAATTCATTTTCCATATTTTTTCCTATCTCACTACAAGGGAGTTATGTTCCTTGGAGTAAATGTTTTTACAGGAATATTTCTTCTAAGTGTAATCCTGGTCAATATTTGAAGATGCTGCAAACTCCTTAATTAGAATTCAAGATCTGGTACACATTCAAGACAGTGAAACAGAGAAACTTCTTTTCAAATTTTACTCTGAGGAAATATTTCACAGTAAATCTCTACCATAGATTTATATAAACTAGTTGTATCGACTCCACATATCTTTCTTTAGTCTTTAAAAGATGAAAAATATTGGTAATATATCTGAAGTTAGAAATTCCTTTTTAATAAGATCTGGTATTCCTGAAAAAGTAGAGAAACAGTGTAAAATATTCAGAATACGTAAAAAATACAGATTCAACGAAGGAAATATTTCTCTATTGATAAAATGTAAATATAAACATTTACCTGAACTGAACTTAATTTACGAAATTACATCATACAAGCATAAGCTACATCTTTGGATTGTGTAACATGATACCAAACAGCAGAATAGTAGGCAATAAAATTGCTAATTTCTCCAGAAATGTCATTCGTCATTGTTGATGCGTTAAATGTTGTGTAACCAAAGTCAGTTCTGACAAGTAAACCTAAGGTATTCCTGCCAATGCCATCCCACCCTTTCAGACAATGCATGTCAAAGACTACATTATTTAATGTGTCCGTACATATTCAAGACGTTCTGATACAATTGGATTGCTATTTCTTGCAAGCTGAACGATAATAATGTAGAGACTTCTTAAGAGTTAGGTTGTTGTTTAAGCCCCAAATCAACCCTATGATCAAAAGCAAGTTGTTAGGTTACGCATTTTACGACAGATTAAACAAAAAGAAACATTACATTCGTGAATGAAGAAAAGACAATTGAAAGAAAGAAATATCGGCAAAAAGGATCTCGAATAAAATATGTTTCAGGAAGTGGTGACTGTTGAATTCGGTGGAAAGTACTTGACGTCTATCGGTTATCACCTGACAATTGCAGCTGTTACAGGTAGATGTCAAGATAAAGTATTAAAGCTAAATACCTCGAGAATTGAATTTGGTAGACAAAAACTGTGCAGAAGTAAGTCGTATGTAATAAATTATTATTATTGACAACCTTCTCGGTTCCAAGAGACAGTAAAATGGCGAAACAGGTACTTTTTGAATAAAGAGAGAACGGAAATCGAATTATTGGATTTTCATTGGTCGATTTTGGTCAGGTGATAAAGTGTTGAGGTGGGGGGGAGAGCAGTAAGCATATGCGATGATGTTTCATAGAATAGAAAACTGCACCGTGTAATCAAATGTTTCTCCGCGTGTGTGTATGTATGTATGTATGTGTGTGTGTATATATTCTCTTTTCTCGTTTCAGTCATCTGACTGCGTCCATGCTGGAGCACCGCCTTTATAGTCGATCAAATCGACCCCAGAGCTTATTCTTTTGTAAGCCTAGTGGATCTTCTATCTGTCTCTTTTGCCGAACCGCTAAGTTACGGTTGTCAAGCGATGCTGGGGGGGGAGGGGGACAAACAAACATATACACACATATACGACGGGCTTCTTTCAGTTTCCGTCTACCAAATCCACTCACAAGGTTTTGGTCGGCCCGAGGCTATAGTAGAAGACACTTGCCCAAGGTGCCACGCAGTGAGACTGAACCTGGGACCATGTGGCTGGTAAGCAAGCTACTTACCACACAGCCACATATATATATATATATATATATATATATATATATATAATGTGTGCGGATGTGGTAATGAAAATCCAAAATAAACTTTCAGGGGAACTAACTCTCACCTCAGAGATTAAGAGAAAGGTGTTAAAAACAACGAACGTGTTTCCGTATTAGATACTATAACTGCAGTAACTAAATTTTTATTCACTTGTGAAACACGTACTACTCAGAAAGAACTGCGTTGAAATAAGAAGTGTTTTGTTAGTTTGCAGAGTTCAATTTTTTATTTAATTATGCGCCCTTTTCAAGCCTAGCTCATGGGCCCGGTTCCCCGGTTTCTATGGCGTATGTGTTCCCCCAGCCGGACGGTTACTCAATAAACAGGAAGAAAGAGTGACAGAAAGTTACGGCGAAAGAGAACAATAGGGGTCGCCACCACCCCCTGCCAGAGCCTCGTGGAGCTTTAGGTGTTTTCGCTCAATAAACACACACAACACCCGGTCTGGGAATCGAAACCGCGAGTCCGCTGCCCTAACCACTGGGCCATTGCGCCTCCACAATACATCTATTCAAATGAAATTAGCTAAACAGATATACAATGAATGTCTCTATCAACTCATTTCCCAAGGCGCACTGTTCGGGAACAATGTCCTCGCCGGGAAGTTTTTAAGTCCAGACTTTATGGAAAGACATAAAACCAGAAGTGTGTGACGTTTCTTTGGTAGATCTATTTCTACAGAAATTGTAGTGCAGGTCACAGACACACACTATTGGTAATAAAAGAGGTTCTTTACAGCTATATTGCATCACTTTCGAGATGATTAAAATAATGTTGATAGGAGAATAAAATAATGTTGGTAGGAGAATAAATTTTTTTTCATTAGAATAAAATTTATATATACATAATGTGAAGTTTAAAGAGTTTTTCTTTTTAACACATAAATATATAGCAACTATATTTGAGGAATATTGTTTTTCTAATGGATTGTGATCAACGTTATTAAACTACATAAATTTTGTTATATTTCTATTGAACAAACGTTGATGTATATAATCCATAATAATTTGTTGTAAATGATTAAGATTTTGCAAAGTGAATTCCATGATTCAAACGCAAATAAATTATTGTACTTTCTCAGTTAAGAGCAATACAATAAAGTGAAGTATCTTTAAGTGTAGTAAGCAACTATGCTTTATTCTACTGTAATTATTTCTTCATTTATTAAATATGTTAACACTATAGTGATTCATACAGACGGTATCTGAATTATTTAATATCAAAACACTGGTTTTAAAACCTTTCGCTTGTAACACCAATAATCAAAATATATTTACTGATTTAGTAGAAACCAGGAAAAAATACACAAGTCATTTAATTTCAAGATCTAAACAAACATAGTACCAACTAACGCTATCACACTTATGTATTACAAACTTATGATTAACATGGTTTTCGAGCGCTGTCATGGATTTTCTGAAGTTTTAAACATCTTTTAAAAAATCTTCAACATGCCTGCTACGACGAACTGTTTTCGAACACTACTAGTCAAAGCAATTCTATTTCTCAACATGTTTATAGAATAACAAATAATCACTACATTGGACATATATGTGTGTGTGTGTGTTCATATAATGATATCTCCACAATGTATTGGTGAGATAAAACATGTAATCGTTACTAAAATAGCAAAAATTCGTCCACAAAGGTCTATAGTAGACTCCTTATGGATCGATCTCCTTGGTTATATATCAAAAATTTAAACAAGAGTTTTGACGCTAATATCCATTTATATTAAAGTCTATTACCTATGTCAACATTTCTGTATAAGGTATATATATATATATATATATATGATAGGTTATATAGTCAATGAATCAAACGAACCATTCTCTATACTGGTTTAAGGACCTTACCAATCTCCAAACTTCGTGAAATATATCCAATTCAACTCTTTGTTTTCTTCGCAGATGGATTTTTTGTTTACCTGGTTGTTACTCATACTCTTTACAAGTACAGATTAATTACCTTCTAACGATTTTTTTAAAATTTTTAATTTGTCAATTTGAATCAAAACTAACCTGAGGTTAAACAGGAAACTATGCAGCACTTTCCAATGATTAGAGGTGAGTTCTTTGTAAACACGATCAATAAAGCTTCCTGTATGTCAGTCCCACGCTTCATTAAAGCTACAGACGGTGCGAATATGGCATTCTTCCAGTTGCTTTATTGATACTGTATTTATAATTCCTGCGTGATCTTTAACCGAAGCAGCGTCAATTACCATGAAACCAACAATAATGAGGAATGTAGAAAAATAACTTGGCTATCGGTGTGACTGTTATACGTCAATACATATTTTTAATTCTTATCTGGAAAGGCATGCATTCCCATTCATAAATTTCTCTTCTGAAAACTTTCAAATAAATAATCAAATTGTTTACTCTTCGAAATGAGTTTTTTAAAAAACAGATTAACATTCGTTTTCACCATTACTAGCTTTATAAGTTAACTAAATGATGTTGTTGAAGAAATGAAAATAGTAAGCTTTTCGTTTCGGTCAGGTACCAAGTGATATTTGTACATTCCCTAATATTTTCATTTTACTCAATACTTCTGTGATCAATGTTACCCGTATCCTTTTGTTTTGTTTTTTTTTTCCCTTACGTTTTTTCAGATTCCTATATTCTCAACAACAGAATTTTGCTAGAATAAATAAATAATACAAAAACAGCTTTTAATTAGTTCACCTATTTTTAGTTTTTAACCTTTTTTTCCGAAAGTTTATAGTGCGATCCTAGGTTTTGCAATCGTGTGCTAAATACCCTAACTAAGCCACGCGCTTTCACAACATGACTATATATGTCTACAAAACCCTAGAACTAACACTGCTACACACGGACTACACGCCAACACTCGATCCCCTCTATATTTCTACCTACTTGCCTGCCTGCTGTGCGAGGGAACTGTAATGCAGGGAAATAAAAAACAATTCGCCTACCTTCTCGTCGTTTTGCTGTCCAGCTGTACTCAATCCAAAACTCGTGCCCAGCCCGCGCACCTAACGATAGCAGCTGCTAGTACCCGTCCCTACTAGCTCGCTTACCTCACGTCCGTTCGCCGTGAGCACCGTAGTCTTCCTTCTCTTACTTCCTCTCTCGCCCTTCCTGTTCTGGTCAAGGCCCCTGACCGTTGACGTCACAGCCCTTTCCTTCCGACTCAACCCCACACGCCCCATGGTCTCATAGATCACCTCTTCACTTTACTCCACGTCAAAATCTTCCATTCACCCGGGTGCACGCCTCACATGCTGTGATCTCTGTAGGGACGTAGTCACGTTCTCTTTCTCTGCTCTACTTTCGTCGTCCGAAGAAGCGACAATCCTGCAAGACGTGACGCGGCATTCCATCCACAGAAACGTTATTTTGGAAGTTAACAGCCGTCATTGTTCCACTGAGATGTGCAGCGTGCCTTCGTGGGCTTGACCCAGACTTCATCTCCCACCTCCACGAAGACAGTCTCTCTCCCTCCCCATCCTCTCTCTTTCTTTCTCTCTTCCGTAGAGCATTCTGATGGTTTACTCGGATGCCACCATTCATATCTGAACCCGCTCGGTGATACGGACTCTTCAGCCTGTCTTTATCGAGGCGACATATTGTACCAGAACACTGTTTCCAGCAGAGAGATACACCCCCTCTCCGCCACGGCCTTGATCGTTCGATGATGTCTTCCCACGATTCCATTTCCACTCGGCCTGTACACTGCTCTGAAGAAGCGGTGCATATTCTCTTTATCAAGCATCTCCTTCAGTATCTCTGAACGAAACGCAGTGCCATTGTCCATCAACAATTCATCCACAGGGCCCCGCTCCAGGAATATCTCGTTCAGGATACGTGCAATCTCGTCTGCAGTACCTGTCTTCAAATCCCTCCAAATGGTCAAGCTACCCACAGTTGACCATCGAGAGACACGTCCCCTGCCAGTAGTGTATCACATCCACCGCCAATCGTTTCCTGTTGTGCTCTACCGAGATGATTCCCTGCTCATGCGCACCTGCAGCAGGGTCAATGGATTGACGACACATCACAAGTTCCGACCATCTTTTGGATGCTCTGCCGAGTGACGTCGGCGTCAACAAGATACAGGGTTCTATCCACGCCCATATGATGCATGGCATGCAGTTTCCTTAGTCACTTAACCGACACAGTGCAGCTATCCCCTGCTTCGAATATCCGGCTCCGCCAACCAGGCCTTTTTCACCCTGGGTAGGACGTCTGCCTTGTTCCTTTCTGAAGGCACAAAGACAATGCTCAGCTCCAAACCAAATTTGGCAGCTAGTTCTCCTAGAATCCCTAGGAGGTGCTTTATTAACATCTCTGCCGCCCTCTTTTCATCAGTGATCACTGGTCCCCTTCAACCAGGAACGGTGGCCGAATCGGCTCGGATTTCCATGGGGTGCAGCCGCCATTTCAGGACCAAATTCATCCCCTTCAGCACTGCATCAAATTCAGCCACGTTGATGTGGCTGTAATCGTCAGCTTTTCGAAGCCAGGCTGCGTCTTCCACTTCGACGCCTCTGATTTCCAGTACAACCCTTATCGCTACGCTGCTAGCATCGCACCGTACGGTCGCATTCTCCAGTTTGGGTACGAAACAGTTCCCTCTTACTGTGTCTTCTGCTCTTGTCCTCTCTAGGATTTCTCGCATCATCACCACCGTCCCTACTTTGTCTCCCCAGTTTGCCCTTTCTGCTCGTCTCTTCATGTAGCTGCCCGCCGTCCACAGCCACCCTGCGATTGGGTAGTGTCTCATGAGCCTCCCACACATCGATAATAGTTCTTTCCTGTTGCTACTGGTACCCAGTTCCGGGATCTCGTTCCACCTCTGTAACACCAATGAGCCTGATCTATCTCTTTGAAGCTTGCGCCCCAGTGAGGTTCCTCCAACCATTGGCTCCACTGGCTTCGCAATCAGCCCGAACTTCTTGAGGTGACCTACAACCTCTGTGGCAGACACTACGGTCTCATCTACCAAGATGTCATCTATATAGGAATTGGTGTCCCTTCTTATCTTGCCCATCTTTCCCAGGATAGACTTGAGCACTATCGCCATGATCTTCGGTGCGGAATTTAGCCCGAAACCCAACCTAGTCAAACAGTATTCTGGCCCTTATATCGCACCAGCTGATACTGCCACAGTTTCAAGTCGACAATCGTCGCTGCCCTCGTCATCTGTCTCCACTCACGCAGTGTCTCACCGCAGACGTCAGTCGCCACGATACATGGCCATTCATCTCCCGAAAGTCCAGTACCGGCCCGACTTTGCCCTTTGTTGGCTGCACCACTGCCTTTAGTAGTAACACTTCACGCAGCACCTCCGCCTTCCACAGGATAAGGACACCGTCCTTAATCCACTTCTCTACCTCTCCTTCAAATTCACCACTGGCATGTCCCTTCAAGGTATGCTGGTAGCAGTTCAGCCTCACCTTTCCAACGCCACTCTGCCGTCCACCGCTGACCTTCGAACACCGCCCGAAAATCTTTATCCTCAAGAATGTAAGCAGTGCAGTCCCTTGAGGAGCTATGCTTCCTCTCATGTTACAGATTCACGGCACGTGACACCCCTGCATCACCAAACAAAACTACGTCTCCACGAGCACTGACTCCTCCAAGGCGGTTGATCGCATCCATCCCCATCACCACGTCAATTCCGTCTACCACATGGTCAGTCACAATGGGGTATACTGTCGAAATAATCCTTCTCTTAATAAGAAAACTGAATATCTACACACCCATCCCCACAGCGAGGCGAGGCGAACGTCTATAAAATTTCAAGTAGATAGGTAACCAGACCTATAATTTGGAGTGATATATCTCCGATTTCTAGTAGGTTATAATTTAAGGAGACAATTGGTGTAACAGATTATTTCTGCTTCATTTTTGTATCTGGTTTGCAATATTCTTTATGTAAATTCGTGTACGGAAAAAAATGTTGTGTCGAGATGAGTTATTAATGACTCTACCGAGACCGGATGTCACCGGTATCATTTAAGCAGGGTGATATTTTCAATGACACCGCCTATATGTTATCTTTGTAAGTTATTTTATTGTATTAGTAATTAACTTTATCACATAGTATTATAATTAATCTGATTATATTATGCAAACACAGTCCCATGATATGTAAGCCCTATCGCCCCCCCCCCCCAAAAAAAAACAACTAAACTACACCAGGGGCGATAGTTACAGGGATTTATAAGAATTCATTGTGACTTTATAAGGTAGAGACGTTAATCACTTCAACGCTTCCATCTGAACTGTTTTTTAAGCAATATAGGTTCATTTACACAGACATACAATGGTGATAAGCCTTTAAATAGTGAAATGTTTACTAAAGGAAGATCATTATATGAAAATATTCCTGAATATTGCTGTGAAATTTGTGGAAAAATGTTCTCTTCGGAACATGAGGCTGTCACACATAAAGAAACACACAATAGAAAATCTCCCTTCCACTGTGAAGTCTGTGGAAAATGTTTTGCTTATAAAAGTAGATTAACAACGCATAAAAAAGTACACACTGGGGAAAAACCCTATCGTTGTGAATTATGTGGAAAATGTTTTGTCTCTAAGGGTAGTTTAAAATCCCACCAAAGAATACAAACTGGAGAAAGATTGTTTCATTGTGAAATATGCGGAAAATCTTTTAATTGTAAGAGAAATTTAACATATCACCAAAGAATACATAGTGGCGAGAAGCCTTTTGGCTGTGAAATATGCGGGAAATCTTTCTCTGTTAATTCTAATCTTGTAGTTCATAAAAGAATACACACCGGAGAAAAGCCCTATCATTGCAAAGTATGTGGAAAGTCTTTCATCACTAGCAGTTATTTAACGATACACAAACGAATACACAGTGGAGAAAAACCGTTTAAATGTAAAATATGTGGGATTTCATTTAATGAGAATTCTAAGCTTACAATTCACCTACGTAAACATACCGGAGAAAAACCGTATTGCTGTGAGATATGTGGGAAATCTTTTGTCAATAGCAGTTATTTAACAAATCATAGTAGGGTACATACTGGCGAAAAACCCTATCGCTGTGAAATATGCGGAAAATCTTTCACTCAGAATTCAAGTCTTATTTACCACAAACGTAATCACACTGGCGAAAAACCCTATCGCTGTGAAATATGCGGAAAATCTTTCACTCACAATTCAAGTCTTATTTACCACAAACGTAATCACACTGGAGAAAAACTCTATCACTGTGAAATATGCGGAAAATCTTTCACTCAGAATTCAAGTCTTGTTAGTCACCAACGACGTCACACTGGAGAAAAACCCTGTCACTGTGAAATTTGTGGCAAATCTTTCTCTAATAGTTCAAATCTTGTTAAACACGTACGTAGTCACACTGGGGAAAAACCTTACCATTGTGAAATATGTGGAAAATCATTTATGTCAAACAGTATCTTAAAAACACACAGAAGGATACATACTGGAGACAAACCCTATGACTGCGAAATATGCGGAAAATCATTCATTAATAATTCAAACCTTGTTATCCACATACGCAGTCACACTGGAGAAAAACCCTTCCGTTGTGAAATTTGTGGTAAATCATTTGCCTCGAGCATTATTTTAAAAACGCACCAAAAATTACACACTGGAGAAAAGCGATTTCACTGTGAAATTTGTGGCAAATCTTTCTTTAATAATTCAAACCTTGTTATCCATAAGCGTAGCCACACAGGAGAAAAACCATATGATTGTGAGATATGCGGGAAATCATTCATGTTGAGCGGTGTCCTAAAAACGCACAAAAGAATACACACAGAGGAAAAACCTTATGATTGCAAAATATGCGGTAAATCATTCATTGATAATTCTCGTCTTGTAGTTCACAAAAGAATACACACTGGAGAAAAACCTTATCATTGTGAGATATGCGGGAAATCATATATCACTAATTCTCATTTACTTGTTCACAGGCGAAAGCACACTGGTGAAAAACCCTATCTTTGTGATATTTGTGGGAAATCTTTTTTCTTTAACTGTTATTTAACAAAACACAAACGAACACATACTGGAGAAAGCCTGTTCCACTGTGAAATATGTGGGAAATCTTTCAATGAAAATTCCAAGTTTACAATCCACAAACGTAGACACAATGGCGAAGACCCATTTTGCTGTGAAATATGTGGTAAATCGTTCTCAGTGAATTATAGTCTTGTCGTACATAAACGTAGTCATACTGGAGAAAAACCTTTCCACTGTGACATGTGTGGCAAATCATTTATCAGTAACAGTCTCTTAAAAAGACATGAACGATTACACACTAGTGGTAAGCCTTTTAAATGTGAAATGTGAAAAACCTTCTTACAAATCTAAAGTTATAGTCCACCAACAGATAAACATTGGAGAAAATTTGTCATGGTGAATCATTATCACCATTTGACATTCACTTCCAATGCTGGCATGAATTGAACAGTTTCGTATGGTTGGAGTCTGCATACTCAGAAGTTTTTGCTTAGCCAGAAGACTGCATCTCCTGTTTCATTTTTGGTTTGGTTACTATGACTAGATGCCCTTCCTAATACCAACCGCTTCACTGAGTCTAATGGATACTTTTTACATAGCACCAGCACTAGAGAGGTGTCATTTATTTAGTAAGATCTGCACAACTTTACACTTGACAGAGTGCCCTGGGTGTTATTTTTGTGGTATCAGCACTAGAGAGATAATCGTAACTTTAGCATGACTAAAAGTACTTCATGACCCTATATCTCTGCTTGCTTGTTGATATCTTTACAGATTGAGAGACATGAATGACAGTGATTGGACTGTGTTTGAAGGAGCATAATAGAGATAATCAGTACTCTGAGGTAGATTTGTGTATTCAAGGCAACATGGCCAAGAGGATAGGCAATGACTGAAGGCAAACATCACCCAGGCGATGGAACACTGGCAGAAAGTCAGCATTTGTGGGAGAAAAGGAGCAAAAGTATAATGGCAGAGGTTGATGACAGAAAGTACAGGCAGAGAGGGTGATGGTAGAGTGTGAGTCAGAAATCATTCTTGCTGAATTCCAATTCCTTAATACAAAAAAAAATAATACTCATTTAGGAGAAACTCTTTTACTAAAATATTTGGGAAATTTTTATTTGTGAATTATAAGCTTGAAGTTAACAAATGCTGGACAAAATAAAAATCTTATATAGATATGTATGTTTGTATACACATCTATTAATGTGAAAGGAACTATTCAGGTAATTCTCTGAATTCTAATTTTGTAATCAACAAATACACACTTTGGAAAAATATGTTCACAGTTATTTGTCGTTAAAGTTTCTTACAGAAACAATCTCATTAAACATGACTGGAAATCATAGCAATGAAAGTTTATTGGTTTGAAATTTGAGGAAAATTGTTTTTGTAAAGCGATATTGTTAAACAGTAAATATTTTAATATAATGCTGTTTTAATTGCACACATCGAGTATATTTCAACCTGGTAAACTTTCCGCAATATTAGTGAATGCATTATTCTCTGTGCATTATATGTCGTGGTAAGGGAGAGATTTCGTCTTGGTATGTGACCACTAGATATGTGTCATTGACAAAAGCTGAAGAAGACTGAAACGCGTCTGATATTCTCGTAAGCCACTGCTGGAACGATGTTCATCTTGTCTTGATATATGTTGCAATTTTAATAAATGTATATGAAGAAATTTTCTTTCTTACAAAACGACAGCATCATGCCTTTTATATATATATATATGTTAGTAAGGTATAGATAGCTATTTATTTTTGATTACTGTATTTGCCGGCGCATAAGACGTGCTTTGAAAAATTTTTTAAAACATTTCAAAAATTTGTCCTGCGTCTTATTACATTGGCAGAACGAGTGTTGTAAACTAGGGAATAGAATAAGCATAAATCTGCTAGGCTCAATAATTGTTTTTAAAGTATTGCAAACAAGTTTAAATATCAGTCTGTTAGCACAGACTAATGCAAAATTACACTACACTGACAGTTGTGTGGAGAGACCACATCATCTCATTATACGTATTTCTCCAACATACATATCCCACACCAGATATGTGGTTTACATTATTTGATGACTGTGATACCTCTAAGAAAGGTTTTTTAAAAATTATCTAAGTGAAAAATTTCTAAGAAAGATTAATATTAAACTTTCATTCGCCTGTCAGCCATTTGCATCGAAGGGTTGACAACAAAACCGTAGCAGTGAAGTACTACCACAGTGGCTGATTACAGTAATACATCAAAGCCAAAAGTACCAGTTTTATATTCTGCATGGCAGTTCTTTTGACAAAATAATAGACAAACTACACGGAGTGGCTGTGTGGTAAGTAGCTTGCTTACCAACCACATGGTTCTGGGTTCAGCCCCACTGCGTGGTACCTTGGGAAAGTGTCTTCTACTATAACCTCGGGCCGACCAAAGCCTTGTGAGTGGATTTGGTAGACAGAAACTGTAAGAAGCCCGTCATATATATGTATATGTATATATATATATATATATATATATATGTTTGTGTGTCTGTCTTTGTTCCCCCAACATCACTTAACAACTGATGCTGGTGTGTTTACGTCCCTGTAACTTAACGGTTCGGCAAAAAAGACCGATAGAATAAGTACTAGGCTTACAAAGAATAAGTTCTAGGGTCGATTTGCTCGACTAAAAGCGGTGCTCCAGCATGGCCACAGTCAGATGACTGAAACAATTAAAAGAGTTGATCTGAAAGAAGATAAAGGTGAAATACAGTACTCCCATAACGTAGTTCATATACTATAAATTAATGGTCACATACTTTATTCTAGTATTTACATGTGTACATGTTGTCCACAAAGTCTGGGTACAAGGGATTAACACATACTTTAAGAAATTATTATTTTTTATATTAATTGTTTGTGTTATGATTTAATTTACTCCATGTACCCAGCCTTTGTGGACACCCTGTAGAATACATTTTCCCCCACAAAACCATTAAAAAAATTTTTTGACGTACTAAGATGTATTTTCTACAAAATATACTTGTTAAATTGCGGTGCATCCTATGTGAGAGTGCGCCTTGTACGCAGGCAAATACTTCAATTAAAAGTAGTAGTAGTAGTAGTAGACGTGATAGTAATAATATTTGTTTCATTGAACATTAACATTTTTAATGAAGAGTTTTGCTGGTTAGAGGTTACCTGTAGCATACTGGAAGTTGTATGGGAGATCCCAACTTGACGTACAAAATGA
The DNA here is from genome assembly GCF_046866305.1 of Octopus bimaculoides. Taxonomy (NCBI): domain Eukaryota; kingdom Metazoa; phylum Mollusca; class Cephalopoda; order Octopoda; family Octopodidae; genus Octopus; species Octopus bimaculoides. The sequence continues at coordinate 17,129,586 of NC_142936.1, read as the reverse complement.
AAAGTGTTTGCTTTAATTATTTTTAGCAAAAGCTGGATCATATGTGGTAAAATATTATATGTGTGTGTTATACATGTATGTATATTGTTATAATTGTCTTTTTAGAAAATAAATAAATAGACATAATGTCTTAAAGTTGATGAATACCACCTCTTGATCCCCTCCATTTACTTATTGCTGTATAAAGGGTAAAATAACTTTTTACCCTCACCCATTTATTACACTCGGAAATGTAATTGCCATGCTATGAAAAAACACTTGTGTATTCTACCAGCAGTATATTGGATAGATATTATCCCTTAGTTGCTTGGATTCTTAACCTCTAACTCTCTTGGAATTATATATATATATATATATATATATATACATATATATTTATATGTATATATATAGTTGTCAGAGGTTTATTATTAATTGTGTATTCTACCAGCAGTATATTGGATAGATATTATCCCTTAGTTGCTTGGATTCATAACCCCTAACTCTTTTGGAATTATATATATATATATATATATATATATATATATATATACACATGTAAATACTAGAATAAAGTCTGTCATACCGGCCATGACGAAGGGAAATAGCCCTGAAACTCGAGTCGCCTTTATATATATATTTATATATTTATATATTTGATCCTTTATATTGAACACTCAATATTTCATCTACATTCAATACTTTCTTTCATGGTGCCATCCATTTTTATTTTATATTGTATATTGTATATCATATTATATATTGTATATTCCATATTCTATACCCCACATTAGTTCTGCAGGAATATAAATAAAACATAAAAAACAGACAGTGTTGGAACTCTTTTAAGCAAAATAATATATTCCTCTATACACAATCATACAAAAAAACCCCACCTTTTTTGTATTTATTTTTACTCGCATATATATATATATATATATATATAGTTGGCAGAGGTTTAGCAATGTATTATCAAAAAGGTAAACTATAATTGTTATCAAATATGACTGAGATTGTTAGAATACCTACAATACTAGAAATAGAAGCTGAAGCGCTGTGATGCTGCAGTCGGCACACAGGACCGGCCTTAGAAAGTGCGGGGCACAATTGGGTGAGGTGAGGAGGGAATTTCTGCCCTACCCCACCCCCTCTGATTTCTGTGGAAAAAAATTATTTGCGGCACATTAGGAGATTAGATTAGCTGATAGCACAAGAAAAAAATGAGGGAAAAGCATTATTTTCCACCGAAATTGAGTTAGGTGTTAAACTATAAATGTACCAAAAATTTTCACCATCAGTAAGCGAAACCACATTCAAACTACGCTTTCTAAAAATATTCTAGCAAAAATTGGAAAGAAATTTAACAAGGTCCCAAAGAAACTTTCATCTGTTGCATAATGTTACGCTAAATGAGATATTCATAAAAAGCAAAATAATAATTAATATTTTTCGGAAGCTGGTTATATACTTACCTTGTGTTTTTTCTATAATTTCTGTTGTAGAAAACACAGTCCTGTCTGCGTGGCAAGAAGCCTGTTTCTTAGCTATATGGTTCTGGGTTTAGCACCATTGTGTAACACCAAATGTCTCCTATAGCACCCCACCCATCTGTGTGTGTGGCTGTGTGTTTGTGCTTGCTCAAAAACCTGAATGGGTGTCATTGCAAAACGTTTTCTCTTTTGAACAAGAGACAAACATTTTTATCTCACCTCCCCCCCCATCTCTCTCTCACTGTATGCACATGCGCACGCGTCTGTGAATGTATACAATTCACCACACACTAAAAAATGCATATATGTATAATCATACACATACTAACATAAACATACATTCACACAAATACAAAGACCTCAACCAAACCAAAACCACTATGAAAAATAATTGAACTTTTAACCATGTCTTTTTGACAGAAATTCCTGTCGCAAAAAAGCTGAGCACTTAATTCTGCCATATGGAAAAGATCCAACTCTTTTACACACACATTTATATTTTGATTTTATCATTTTTGATTTATTTTTTGCTTTCTTTAATACACACACACACACACACATAAAATACACTTTATTGAAATAAAAAAGCTTCCCCAAAATTAAACATATACAAATATATTTATAGCAACTCACACACATATATACATACAATTCACCATACACTTAAACAACCACATACATACTCTCACATACACACACAGAGTGGTTGGCGTTAGGAAGGGCATCCAGCTGTAGAAACTCTGCCAAATCAGATTGGAGCCTGGTGTCGCCTTCTGGTCCACCAGTCCTCAGTCAAATCGTCCGACCCATGCTAGCTTGGAAAGAAGACGTTAGACGACGATACGATATATACGATGCTCATGTATACACTCCCAAACATTCACATACACACAAGCAAGGATGACCCTAGCAATTTTGGATGAACGGGTTTATCTTTTGGTATCTTGTGTCGCTAAAGTATAGAAAGTATGTTCTTTTTTTTACAGAGCATTTTTATGTAGATTTTTTTAAACTTCAAGGAGACCACCTTCATGAAATTTCGCAGTATAGGATGTGATCTCCTTGAGCACGGGGCCTCCTTGGGCGCAGGGCCTGATTGGGAGCAATCAGTCCATTTGGCTTAAGGCCCGCACTGGTTGTATACATACATACTGACAGCAGCTGAAAGTGGCAACCGAGATATCCCTATACTGTCGGGCAGTTTCAGCTTTAACACCGGAGCCTCTTCAGTAGGGTATATATATATATATAAATATATATATACATATATATATATATATATGTATGTATATGGTTCAAATGTACAGAAAACAAATGTAATGAAAAGAAAAAAGGCATTGGAGGGGCGGTGCATACCCTCACGATATCATGATTATACACTCATGAATATAAGTAGTCATATTTCTTCTACCAGCTATCTTAGTAATAGTGGTGGTGGAAAATATAGTGGCAATACTGGTAGAGGCAGATGATAGTATTGGTGGTAGCATCATGACATATTTCTTCTACAAGTTTTGCCTTGGTGGTAGTGCTGCCATTGACAGTAATGAGATACTAGATGCTATTCAGTTTCATTGACTTTGGTAGAATACACTGAGATGTACACAGGATATTTTATATTAATTTTACCAAGTACAACAAGGACAAATCTTTTTCTAATCTACTATTGCAACTTACTAACAACTAGGAATTGGTGTTTTTATATGGTTTATAGTTGTGCACTTCTGACAGTATTTATTCAAAATAATTGGGAATGGTATCTGTGGACTTGACTTCAATAAAAATATACATGTTACCAGGCATCGATCATCCAAGCATGGAAGTCTTTTAAACAAGCAAAAACTGAAAATATCAAAACATAGAATAACTGTAGAATTCGAGTTAATCAATGAAGCAATATGACCACAAAGCTGCTAGAATGTTCTACCAACCCCAGGTCTATCAAGATGCCTAACTAAATATTTTTAGGTTTCTGTAAATTATGTATGGAGACACAGTTTTGGGAAATAATATTTTGCCATCGTGTTTCCAAGAGTAAAATAAGTTTGTAAAGGATTTATTTTGACTGTCAGAAAATAACAACCAACAAAAATGGTAGATAACTTCAAGATTTTAATTTACAAATAAATATTTTGCTACAAATTTAAGCGAGAGAGAGAATAAAAGAATACGTATGTCTTATGCTTGTAGCAGTTTGGTCATTGGGTGTTACAGTGTAAAAATTAACACTTCCTTCTCCATGCCTAGATTCGAAACCGAATCTAAGAATTCTGTCGTCCAAACCACCACGATCAACAGGCGCGAAAACAGGTGTTGGTTTGTTTACGTGTAGATATGCAAGTATAAGTACGAGGTTATTAAAAAATAACTAATGGAGACGATTCGTTCCACTAAAACAGGTAAACATGTATGTGTGTGTGTAACATAAGGATGTATATACATATATATAAATTCAATGAGGGCTTTATTTTGCTGGAAATTAATACATTTGTATTGAAATATTTTTATTGGTATATATATATATATATATATATATATATATTATCCGGAGGGTACAGTATTATATATCTATCACGGATATATAATAGTACTCTTCGGATAATATACCGACTCTATTCACAGATATGCGAGGGCATCTTTTTCGTGGCTTATGGAACGTTAGACGAAATACGCGCGCGCGCGTGTGTGTGTATATGTATATATATATATATATATATATATATATATATACACATATATATCCATCAAGATGCAAACATTAACCGTTATGGTTATATATAATGGGGTATACTGTCGAAATTATCCTTTTCCTAATAAGAAAAATGAGTATCTACACACCCATCCCCACCTGCGAGGTGAGGCGAACGTCTATAAAATTTCAAGTAAGCTTATAGGTAACCAGAGCTCCTATAATTTCGAGAGAATTGTCTCCGATTTCTAGTAGGTTATAACTTAAAGAGACAGTTCGTGTAACAGATTATTTCTGCTTCATTTTTGTATTTGGTTTGCAAGATTCTTTATGTAAATTCGTAAAAATTTTGTTGTGTCGAGAGAGAGTTATAATGACTCTACCGAGACCGGATTATTTCTGAATATACAAAATAACGTTTGGGACCTTGAACTTATGTCACCGGTATCATTTAAGCAGGGTGATATTTTCAATGACACCGCCTTATATGTTATCTTTGTAAGTTATTTATTTCTATTAGTAATTAACTTTATTACATAGTATTATAATTAATCTGATTATATTATGCAAACACAGTCCCATGATATGTAAGCCCTATCGCCCCCCCCCCAAAAAAACAACTAAACTACACCAGGGGCGATAGTTACAGGGATTTATAAGAATTCATTGTGACTTTATAAGGTAGAGACGTTAATCACTTCAACGCTTCCATCTGAACTGTTTTTTAAGCAATATAGGTTCATTTACACAGACATACAATGGGGATAAGCCTTTAAATAGTGAAATGTTTACTAAAGGAAGATCATTATATGAAAATATTCCTGAATATTGCTGTGAAATTTGTGGAAAAATGTTCTCTTCGGAACATGAGGCTGTCACACATAAAGAAACACACAATAGAAAATCTCCCTTCCACTGTGAAATCTGTGGAAAATGTTTTGCTTATAAAAGTAGATTAACAACGCATAAAAAAGTACACACTGGGGAAAAACCCTATCGTTGTGAATTATGTGGAAAATGTTTTGTCTCTAAGGGTAGTTTAAAATCCCACCAAAGAATACAAACTGGAGAAAGATTGTTTCATTGTGAAATATGCGGAAAATCTTTTAATTGTAAGAGAAATTTAACATATCACCAAAGAATACATAGTGGCGAGAAGCCTTTTGGCTGTGAAATATGCGGGAAATCTTTCTCTGTTAATTCTAATCTTGTAGTTCATAAAAGAATACACACCGGAGAAAAGCCCTATCATTGCAAAGTATGTGGAAAGTCTTTCATCACTAGCAGTTATTTAACGATACACAAACGAATACACAGTGGAGAAAAACCGTTTAAATGTAAAATATGTGGGATTTCATTTAATGAGAATTCTAAGCTTACAATTCACCTACGTAAACATACCGGAGAAAAACCGTATTGCTGTGAGATATGTGGGAAATCTTTTGTCAATAGCAGTTATTTAACAAATCATAGTAGGGTACATACTGGCGAAAAACCCTATCGCTGTGAAATATGCGGAAAATCTTTCACTCAGAATTCAAGTCTTATTTACCACAAACGTAATCACACTGGCGAAAAACCCTATCGCTGTGAAATATGCGGAAAATCTTTCACTCACAATTCAAGTCTTATTTACCACAAACGTAATCACACTGGAGAAAAACTCTATCACTGTGAAATATGCGGAAAATCTTTCACTCAGAATTCAAGTCTTGTTAGTCACCAACGACGTCACACTGGAGAAAAACCCTGTCACTGTGAAATTTGTGGCAAATCTTTCTCTAATAGTTCAAATCTTGTTAAACACGTACGTAGTCACACTGGGGAAAAACCTTACCATTGTGAAATATGTGGAAAATCATTTATGTCAAACAGTATCTTAAAAACACACAGAAGGATACATACTGGAGACAAACCCTATGACTGCGAAATATGCGGAAAATCATTCATTAATAATTCAAACCTTGTTATCCACATACGCAGTCACACTGGAGAAAAACCCTTCCGTTGTGAAATTTGTGGTAAATCATTTGCCTCGAGCATTATTTTAAAAACGCACCAAAAATTACACACTGGAGAAAAGCGATTTCACTGTGAAATTTGTGGCAAATCTTTCTTTAATAATTCAAACCTTGTTATCCATAAGCGTAGCCACACAGGAGAAAATCCATATGATTGTGAGATATGCGGGAAATCATTCATGTTGAGCGGTGTCCTAAAAACGCACAAAAGAATACACACAGAGGAAAAACCTTATGATTGCAAAATATGCGGTAAATCATTCATTGATAATTCTCGTCTTGTAGTTCACAAAAGAATACACACTGGAGAAAAACCTTATCATTGTGAGATATGCGGGAAATCATATATCACTAATTCTCATTTACTTGTTCACAGGCGAAAGCACACTGGTGAAAAACCCTATCTTTGTGATATCTGTGGGAAATCTTTTTTCTCTAACTGTTATTTAACAAAACACAAACGAACACATACTGGAGAAAGCCTGTTCCACTGTGAAATATGTGGGAAATCTTTCAATGAAAATTCCAAGTTTACAATCCACAAACGTAGACACAATGGCGAAGACCCATTTTGCTGTGAAATATGTGGTAAATCGTTCTCAGTGAATTATAGTCTTGTCGTACATAAACGTAGTCATACTGGAGAAAAACCTTTCCACTGTGACATGTGTGGCAAATCATTTATCAGTAACAGTCTCTTAAAAAGACATGAACGATTACACACTAGTGGTAAGCCTTTTAAATGTGAAATGTGAAAAACCTTCTTACAAATCTAAAGTTATAGTCCACCAACAGATAAACATTGGAGAAAATTTGTCATGGTGAATCATTATCACCATTTGACATTCACTTCCAATGCTGGCATGAATTGGACAGTTTCGTATGGTTGGAGTCTGCATACTCAGAAGTTTTTGCTTAGCCAGAAGACTGCATCTCCTGTTTCATTTTTGGTTTGGTTACTATGACTAGATGCCCTTCCTAATACCAACCGCTTCACTGAGTCTAATGGATACTTTTTACATAGCACCAGCACTAGAGAGGTGTCATTTATTTAGTAAGATCTGCACAACTTTACACTTGACAGAGTGCCCTGGGTGTTATTTTTGTGGTATCAGCACTAGAGAGATAATCGTAACTTTAGCATGACTAAAAGTACTTCATGACCCTATATCTCTGCTTGCTTGTTGATATCTTTACAGATTGAGAGACATGAATGACAGTGATTGGACTGTGTTTGAAGGAGCATAATAGAGATAATCAGTACTCTGAGGTAGATTTGTGTATTCAAGGCAACATGGCCAAGAGGATAGGCAATGACTGAAGGCAAACATCACCCAGGCGATGGAACACTGGCAGAAAGTCAGCATTTGTGGGAGAAAAGGAGCAAAAGTATAATGGCAGAGGTTGATGACAGAAAGTACAGGCAGAGAGGGTGATGGTAGAGTGTGAGTCAGAAATCATTCTTGCTGAATTCCAATTCCTTAATACAAAAAAAAATAATACTCATTTAGGAGAAACTCTTTTACTAAAATATTTGGGAAATTTTTATTTGTGAATTATAAGCTTGAAGTTAACAAATGCTGGACAAAATAAAAATCTTATATAGATATGTATGTTTGTATACACATCTATTAATGTGAAAGGAACTATTCAGGTAATTCTCTGAATTCTAATTTTGTAATCAACAAATACACACTTTGGAAAAATATGTTCACAGTTATTTGTCGTTAAAGTTTCTTACAGAAACAATCTCATTAAACATGACTGGAAATCATAGCAATGAAAGTTTATTGGTTTGAAATTTGAGGAAAATTGTTTTTGTAAAGCGATATTGTTAAACAGTAAATATTTTAATATAATGCTGTTTTAATTGCACACATCGAGTATATTTCAACCTGGTAAACTTTCCGCAATATTAGTGAATGCATTATTCTCTGTGCATTATATGTCGTGGTAAGGGAGAGATTTCGTCTTGGTATGTGACCACTAGATATGTGTCATTGACAAAAGCTGAAGAAGACTGAAACGCGTCTGATATTCTCGTAAGCCACTGCTGGAACGATGTTCATCTTGTCTTGATATATGTTGCAATTTTAATAAATGTATATGAAGAAATTTTCTTTCATACAAAACGACAGCATCATGCCTTTTATATATATATATATATATATATATATATGTTAGTAAGGTAAAGAGATAGCTATTTATTTTTGATTACTGTATTTGCCGGCGCATAAGACGTGCTTTGAAAAATTTTTTAAAACATTTCAAAAATTTGTCCTGCGTCTTATGCGGTCGTATTACATTGGCAGAACGAGTGTTGTAAACTAGGGAATAGAATAAGCATAAATCTGCTAGGCTCAATAATTGTTTTTAAAGTATTGCAAACAAGTTTAAATATCAGTCTGTTAGCACAGACTAATGCAAAATTACACTACACTGACAGTTGTGTGGAGAGACCACATCATCTCATTATACGTATTTCTCCAACATACATATCCCACACCAGATATGTGGTTTACATTATTTGATGACTGTGATACCTCTAAGAAAGGTTTTTTAAAAATTATCTAAGTGAAAAATTTCTAAGAAAGATTAATGTTAAACTTTCATTCGCCTGTCAGCCATTTGGATCGAAGGGTTGACAACAAAACCGTAGCAGTGAAGTACTACCACAGTGGCTGATTACAGTAATACATCAAAGCCAAAAGTACCAGTTTTATATTCTGCATGGCAGTTCTTTTGACGAAATAATAAACAAACTACACGGAGTGGCTGTGTGGTAAGTAGCTTGCTTACCAACCACATGGTTCTGGGTTCAGCCCCACTGCGTGGCACCTTGGGCAAGTGTCTTCTACTATAACCTCGGGCCGACCAAAGCCTTGTGAGTGGATTTGGTAGACAGAAACTGTAAGAAGCCCGTCATATATATATATATATATATGTGTGTCTGTGTTTATATGTTTGTGTGTCTGTCTTTGTTCCCCCAACATCACTTGACAACTGATGCTGGTGTGTTTACGTCCCTGTAACTTAACGGTTCGGCAAAAGAGACCGATAGAATAAGTACTAGGCTTACAAAGAATAAGTTCTAGGGTCGATTTGCTCGACTAAAAGCGGTGCTCCAGCGTGGCCACAGTCAGATGACTGAAACAATTAAAAGAGTTGATCTGAAAGAAGATAAAGGTGAAATACAGTACTCCCATAACGTAGTTCATATACTATAAATTAATGGTCACATACTTTATTCTAGTATTTACATGTGTACAGGTTGTCCACAAAGTCTGCGTACAAGGGATTAACACATACTTTAAGAAATTATTTATTATATTTAATTGTTTGTGTTATGATTTTATTTGCTCCATGTACCCACATGGGGAATAACATACTTTAAGAAATTATTATTTCTTATATTGTTTATGCTATGATTTTATTTACTCCATGTACCCAACCTTTGTGGACACTGTAGAATACATTTTCCTCCACAAAACCATTTAAAAAATTTTTTCACGTACTAAGATGTATTTTCTACAAAATATACTTGTTAAATTGGGGTGCATCCTGTGTGAGAGTGCACCTTGTACGCTGGCAAATACTTCAATAAAAAGTAGTAGTAGTAGACGTGATAGTAATAATATTTGTTTCATTGAACATTAACATTTTTACTGAAGAGTTTTGCTAGAGGTTACCGGTAGCATACTGGAAGTTGTATGGACTACTCATTGGCCTATGGGAGATCCCAACTTGACGTACAAAATGAAAAGTGTTTGCTTTAATTATTTTTAGCAACAGTTGGATCATATGTGGTAAAATATAATATATGTGTGTGTGTGTTATACGTGTATGTATTTTGTTATTGTTATAATTGTCATTTTAGAAAATAAATAAATAGACATAATATAATGTCTTAAAGTTGATGAATACCACCTCTTGATCCCCTCCATTTTCTTATTGCTGTATAAAGGGTAAAATAACATTTTACCCTCACCCATTTATTACACTCGTTAATGTAATTGCCATGCTATGAAAAAACACTTGTGTATTAATAATTGTGTATTCTACCGGCAGTATATTGGATAGATATTATCCCTTAGTTGCTTGGATTCATAACCCCTAACTCTTTTGGAATTATATATATATATATATATATCATCATCATCATCGTTTAACGTCCGCCTTCCATGCTAGCATGGGTTGGACGATTTGACTGAGGACTGGTGAAACCGGATGTCAACACCAGGCTCCAATCTAATTTGGCAGAGTTTCTACAGCTGGATGCCCTTCCTAACGCCAACCACTCAGAGAGTGTAGTGGGTGCTTTTACGTGTCACCCGCAAGAAAACGGCCACGCTCGAAATGGTGTCTTTTATGTGCCACCCGCACAAGAGCCAGTCCAGGGGCACCGGCAACGATCTCGCACGAAAGACATCACGTGTCGCCCGCACATGAACCAGTCCAGGGGCACTGGCAACGATCTCGCTCGAAAAAGCCTCATGTGTCGCCCGCACAAGAGCCAGTCCGGGGGCACTGGCAACGATCCCGCTCGAAAGATTTCATGTGTTGCCCGCACATGAGCCAGTCCGGGGGCACCGGCAACGACCTTGCTCGAAAAACCTCATGTGTCACCCGCAAGCCGGCCCAGGGGCACTGGCAATGATCTCGCTCGAAAGATTTCATGTGTCGCCCACACATGAGCCAGTCCCAGGGCACTGGCATTGATCCCGCTTGAAAGATTTCATGTGTCTCCCGCACATGAGCCAGTCCATGGGCACTGGCAACGATCCCACTCGAAACATTTCATGTGTCACCCGCACATGAGCCAGTCCAGGGGCACTGGCAACGATCCCGCTCAAACAATTTTATGTGTCACCCGCACATGAGCCAGTCCAGGGGCACCGGCAATGATCTCGCTCGAAAAACCTCATGTGTCACTCGCACAAGAGCCAGTCCATGGGCACTGGCAACGATCCTGCTCGAAAGATTTCATGTGTCGCCCGCACATGAGCCAGTCCGGGGGCGCTGGCAACTCGATTTCGATTTCACTTGCCTCAACAGGTCTTCACAAGTGGAATTTAGTGTCCAATGAAGGAAAGAAGGTACGCATAAGTGGGCTGGCTGGGCCTTAGATTTAGGTCTCACTTGGCTTGCCGGGTCTTCTCGCGCACAGTGTATTTCCAAAGGTCTCGGTCAGAAGTCATCGCCTCGGTGAGGCCCAATGTTCGAAGGTCGTGCCTTACCACCTCATCCCAGGTCTTCCTGGGCCTACCTCTTCCACAGGATCCCTCAACTGTTAAGGTGTGGCACTTTTTCACACAGCTATCCTCATCCATTCTCGCTACATGACCATACCAGCACAGTCGTCTCTCTTGCACACCACAACTGATGCTTCGTAAGTTCAACTTTTCTCTCAAGGTACTGATACTCTGTCTAGCATGCACACTGACATTACACATCCATCGAAGCATACTGGCTTCGTTCCTTGCGAGCCTATGCATGTCCTCAGCAGTCACGGCCCATGTTTCACTGCCATGAAGCATGGCTGTTCGTACACGTGCGTCATACAATCTGCCTTTTACTCTGAGAGAGAGACCCTAGAGCTCTCTGAACTTTGCCCAGGCTATTCTAATTCTAGCAGCTACGCTTTCAGCGCACCCACCTCCATTGCTAATTTGGTCACCAAGATAGCGGAAGCTATCAACCACTTCTAGTTTTTCTCCCTGGAATGTGGCAGAAGTTGTTTTCTGCACATTTCCAGTATTTATAGCTCCAGAACATCTGCTGCAAACAAAAACTAACTTCCTAGTTAACCTTCCTTTGATATTGCTGCACCTCTTATGTGTCCATAGCTTGCACTGGGTGCATCTTATAGAGTTACTTCCCACTCCTTTTCTACAGATCGAGCAGGGCCATCTACCTGAAGGGGTTTGTGTTTTGTCTGCCTTCCTACTTATGAGGACTTTGGTTTTAGCTAGGTTGACTCTAAGGCCCTTTGATTCTAGTCCTTGCTTCCATACCTGAAACTTCTCTAATTGTGATAGTGACTCAGCAATTAGTGCAAGGTCATCATCATAGAGGAGCTCCCAGGGGCATCCTGTCTTGAATTCCTCTGTTATAGCCTAGAGAACTATGATAAATAGGAGGGGGCTGAGGACAGAACCTTGGTGGACCCCTACCGCCACCCGGAATTCTTCACTGTACTCTCTGCCAATCCTCACCTTACTGACAGAGTTTCTGTACATGGCTCGCACAGCTCTCACTAACCATTCTTCTATCCCTAGTTTCCTCATTGACCACCAGATGAGAGATCGGGGGACCCTGTCAAAGGCTTTCTCCATATCAACGAAAGCCAGGAACAGAGGTTTATCCTTGGCTAGGTATTTCTCCTGAAGCTGTCTTACCAGAAATATAGCATCAGTGGTGCTTTTCCCAGGCACAAAACCAAACTGCATCTCATCTAAGCTGACTCGCTCCCTAAGCAGTTGAGCTATGACCCTCCCCGTGACTTTCATTACCTGATCTAAAAGCTTGATACCTCTGTAATTATTTGTATCTAAAGCGTCACCTTTACCTTTGTAGAAGTTGATTATGGTGCTGCTACACCAGTCGTTGGGTATGACTCTTTCGTGTATCACCTGGTTCGTAATACTGGTGACTAGGCTATAGCTGACACTGCCAGATATTTTGAGCATCAATTATATATATATATATATATATATCCCTTAGTTGCTTGAATTCATAACCCCTAACTCTTTTGGAATTATATATATATATATATATATATTCACACACACGCATATATATATATATATATAATTCCAAGAGAGTTATATATATACATATATATATAAGCAAATTAATAATTAATATTTTTCAGAAGCTGGTTATATACTTACCTTGTATTTTTTCTATAATTTCTGTTGTAGAAAACACAGTCCTGTCTGCGTGGCAAGAAGCCTGTTTCTTAGCTATATGGTTCTGGGTTTAGCACCATTGTGTAACACCAAATGTCTCCTATAGCACCCCACCCATCTGTGTGTGTGGCTGTGTGTTTGTGCTTGCTCAAAAACCTGAATGGGTGTCATTGCAAAACGTTTTCTCTTTTGAACAAGAGACAAACATTTTTATCTCACCTCCCCCCCCATCTCTCTCTCACTGTATGCACATGCGCACGCGTCTGTGAATGTATACAATTCACCACACACTAAAAAATGCATATATGTATAATCATACACATACTAACATAAACATACATTCACACAAATACAAAGACCTCAACCAAACCAAAACCACTATGAAAAATAATTGAACTTTTAACCATGTCTTTTTGACAGAAATTCCTGTCGCGAAAAAGCTGAGCACTTAATTCTGCCATATGGAAAAGATCCAACTCTTTTACACACACATTTATATTTTGATTTTATCATTTCTGATTTATTTTTTGCTTTCTTTAATACACACACACACACACACACACATAAAATACACTTTATTGAAATAAATACATACAATTCACCATATATACATACAATTCACCATACACTTAAACAACCACATACATACTCTCACATACACACACAAATATTTTATCCAAATATGCCCATATATACACTCCCAAACATTCACATACACACAAGCAAGGCTGACCCTAGCAATTTTGGATGAACGGGTTTATCTTTTGGTATCTTATGTCGCTAAAGTATAGAAAGTATGTTCTTTTTTTTACGGAGCATTTTTATGTAGATTTTTTTAAACTTCAGGGAGACCACCTCATGAAATTTCGCAGTATAGGATGTGGTCTCCTTGAGCACAGGGCCTCCTTGGGCGCAGGGCCTGATTGGGAGCAATCAGTCCAATTGGCTTAAGGCTGGCCCTGGTTGTATAAATACATACTGACAGCAGCCGTAAACGGCCGAAAGTGGCAGTCGAGATATCCCTATACTGTCGGACAGTTTCAGCTTTAACACCGGAGCCTCTTCAGTAGGGTATACATATATATATATATATGTATGTATGTATATGGTTCAAACGTACAGAAAACAAATGTAATGAAAAGAAAAAAAGGCATTGGAGGGGCGGTGCATACCTTCACGATAACATGATTATACACTCATGAATATAAGTAGTCATATTTCTTCTACCAGCTATCTTAGTAATAGTGGTGGTAGAAATTATAGTGGCAATACTGGTAAAGGCAGATGATAGTATTGGTGGTAGCATCATGACATATTTCTTCTACAAGTTTTGCCTTGGTGGTAGTGCTGCCATTGACAGTAATGAGATACTAGATGCTATTCAGTTTCATTGACTTTGGTAGAATACACTGAGATGTACACAGGATATTTTATATTAGTTTTACCAAATACAAGGACAAATCTTTTTCTAATCTACTATTGCAACTCACTAACAACTAGGAATTGGTGTTTTTATATGGTTTATAGTTGTGCACTTCTGACAGTATTTATTCAAAATAATTGGGAATGGTATCTGTGGACTTGACTTCAATGAAAATATACGTTACCAGGCATCGATCATCCAAGCATGGAAGTCTTTTAAACAAGCGAAAACTGAAAATATCAAAACATAGAATTCAATCTAATCAATGAAGCAATATGACCACAAAGCTACTAGAATGTTCTAACAACCCCAGGTCTATCAAGATGCCTAACTAAATATCTTTAGGTTTCTGTAAATTTTGTATGGAGAAACAATTTTGGGAAATAATATTTTGCCATCGTGTTTCCAAGAGTAAAAAAACTTTGTAAAGGATTTATTTTGACTGTTAGAAAATAACAACCAACAAAAATGGTAGATAACTTCAAAATTTTTATTTATAAGATTTTAATTTACAAATAAATATTTTGCTACAAATTTAAGCGAGAGAGAGAGAGAATAAAAGAATACGTATGTCTTATGCTTGTAGCAGTTTGGTCATTGGGTGTTACAGTGTAAAAATTAAGCCTAGATTCGAAACCGAATCTAAGAATTCTCTGTCGTCCAAACCACCACGATCAACAGGCGCGAAAACAGGTGTTGGTTTGTTTACGTTTAGATATGCAAGTATAAGTACCAGGTTATTAAAAAAATAACTAATGGGGTCGATTCGTTCCACTAAAACAGGTAAACATGTATGTGTGTGCAACATCCATCAAGATGCAAACATTAACCGTTATGGTTATATATAATGGGGTATACTGTCGAAATTATCCTTTTCCTAATAAGAAAAATGAGTATCTACACACCCATCCCCACCTGCGAGGTGAGGCGAACGTCTATAAAATTTCAAGTAAGCTAATAGGTAACCAGACCTCCTATAATTTCGAGAGAATTGTCTCCGATTTCTAGTAGGTTATAACTTAAGGAGACAGTTCGTGTAACAGATTATTTCTGCTTCATTTTTGTATTTTGTTTGCAAGATTCTTTATGTAAATTCGTAAAAATTTTGTTGTGTCGAGAGAGAGTTATAATGACTCTACCGAGACCGGATTATTTCTGAATATACAAAATAACGTTTGGGACCTTGAACTTATGTCACCGGTATCATTTAAGCAGGGTGATATTTTCAATGACACCGCCTATATGTTATCTTTGTAAGTTATTTATTTCTATTAGTAATTAACTTTATTACATAGTATTATAATTAATCTGATTATATTATGCAAACACAGTCCCATGATACGTAAGCCCCATCCCCCCCAAAAACCCAACTAAACTACACCAGGGGCTATAGTTAGAGGGATTTCATAACTTATAAGAATTCATTGAGACTTTATAAGGGAGACGTTAATAACTTCAACGCTTCCATCTGAACTGTTTTTTTTAGCAATATAGGTTCATTTACACAGACATACAATGGTGATAAGCCTTTAAATAGTGAAATGTTTACTAAAGAAAGATCATTATATGAAAATATTCCTGAATATTGCTGTGAAATTTGTGGAAAAAATTTCTATTCGGAATATGAGGTTGTCACACATAAAGAAACACACAATAGAAAATCTCCCTTCCACTGTGAAGTCTGTGGAAAATGTTTTGTTTATAACGGTCAATTAACAAGGCATAAAAGAGTACACACTGGGGAAAAACCCTATCGTTGTGAATTATGTGGAAAATGTTTTGTCTCTAAGGGTAATTTAAAATCCCACAAAAGAATACACACTGGAGAAAAATTGTTTCATTGTGAAATATGCGGAAAATCTTTTGATTCTAACAGTAATTTAACAAATCACAAAAGAATACATACTGGCGAGAAGCCTTTTGGCTGTGAAATATGCGGGAAATCTTTCTCTGTTAATTCTAATCTTGTAGTTCATAAAAGAATACACACCGGAGAAAAGCCCTATCATTGCAAAGTATGTGGAAAGTCTTTCATCACTAGCAGTTATTTAACGATACACAAACGAATACACAGTGGAGAAAAACCGTTTAAATGTAAAATATGTGGGATTTCTTTTACTGAGAATTCTAAGCTTACAATTCACCTACGTAAACATACTGGAGAAAAACCGTATTGGTGTGAGATATGTGGGAAATCTTTTGTCAATAGCAGTTATTTAACAAATCATAGTAGGGTACATACTGGCGAAAAACCCTATCGCTGTGAAATATGCGGAAAATCTTTCACTCGGAATTGGAATCTTGTTTACCACAAACGTAATCACACTGGAGAAAAACCCTGTCACTGTGAAATATGCGGAAAATCTTTCTCTGATAATTCAAGTCTTGTTATTCACGTACGTAGTCACACTGGGGAAAAACCCTACCATTGTGAAATATGTGGAAAATCATTTATATTAAACAGTGTCTTAAAAATACACAGAAGGATACATATTGGAGATAAACCCTATGACTGCGAAATATGCGGAAAATCATTCATTAATAAGTCAAACCTTGTTATCCACATACGCAGTCACACTGGAGAAAAACCCTCCCGTTGTGAAATTTGTGGTAAATCATTTGTCTCCAACAATGTTTTAAAAACGCACCAAAAAATACACACTGGAGAAAAGCGATTTCACTGTGAAATTTGTGGAAAATCTTTCATTAATAATTCAATCCTTGTTATCCACACACGCAGTCACACTGGAGAAAAACCCTTCCGTTGTGAAATTTGTGGTAAATCATTTGTCTCCAACAATATTTTAAAAACGCACCAAAAAATACACACTGGAGAAAAGCGATTTCACTGTGAAATTTGTGGAAAATCTTTCATTAATAATTCAATCCTTGTTATCCACACACGCAGTCACACTGGAGAAAAACCCTTCCGTTGTGAAATTTGTGAGAAATCATTTGTCTCCAAAGTTATTTTAAAAACGCACCAAAAAATACACACAGGAGAAAAGCGATTTCATATTTAAAAGAAACCCTTTTACTAAAATATTTGGGAAATTTTTATTTGTGAATTATAAGCTTGAAGTTAACAAATGCTGGACAAAATAAAAATTTTATATTGATATGTTTGTTTGTATACACATCTATTAATGTGAAATATATAAGGAACTATTCAGGTACTTTGAATTCTAATTTTGTAATCAACAAATACACACTTTGGAAAAATATGTTCACAGTTATTTGTCGTTAAAGTTTCTTACAGAAACAATCTGACTAGAAAACATAGCTGTGAAACTTTATTGGTTTGAAATTTGAGGAAAATTGTTTTTATAAAGCCATATTGTTAAACAGTAAATATATAAGAGCAACATACTTTTGAGATGATTCTATAGCAAGTAAAAAGAAGAAATTCAGAAATTAATGTAAAATTTTATCACTTCAATTTGTAGCAAAATATTTATTTGTAAATTAAAATCTTATAAATAAAAATCTTGAAGTTATCTACCATTTTTGTTGGTTGTTATTTTCTAACAGTCAAAATAAATCCTTTACAAAGTTTTTTTTACTCTTGGAAACACGATGGCAAAATATTATTTCCCAAAATTGTGTCTCCATACAAAATTTACAGAAACCTAAAAATATTTAGTTAGGCATCTTGATAGACCTGGGGTTGTTAGAACATTCTAGCAGCTTTGTGGTCATATTGCTTCATTGATTAGATTGAATTCTACAGTTATTCTATGTTTTGATATTTTCAGTTTTTGCTTGTTTAAAAGACTTCCATGCTTGGATGATCAATGCCTGGCAACATGTATATTTTCATTGAAGTCAAGTCCACAGATACCATTCCCAATTATTTTGAATAAATACTGTCAGAAGTGCACAACTATAAACCATATAGAAACACCAATTCCTAGTTGTTAGTGAGTTGCAATAGTAAATTAGAAAAAGATTTGTCCTTGTTGTACTTGGTAAAATTAATATAAAATATCCTGTGTACATCTCAGTGTATTCTACCAAAGTCAATGAAACTGAATAGCATCTAGTATCTCATGAATGTATGATCATGTTATCATGTGTCGTGTGTGCCCATGTTTTATTCAGAAACTACTGAACAAATATCCACATCATTTATCTTTCCACAAGAATATATATATATATATATATATATATACATCTTGATGCAAAACAAAGTAAAGTTTATAAATTTATATTTTAAATTTTCAAATTTCTATAGTAAAATATGACAATATTGTCTTACAGTTATTTCCTTTGCACAGCTCTTCAGAAAAAGAAAGAATGAAACAACATGTGCAAGAGAGATAATGCATTAGAGAACATGAGTAAAAAAGTCAGATAAAATAAATGCAAATGAGTCATATGGAGAGAGGGAGAGGAAAAGTGATCATGTAGATAATGAGAGAGAGGTAGATGTATTATCTATAGTGGTATGTGTCAAAAAGTGACTGTCACAGACCACAATTATTACTTTTAACTCTTGTAACATTGGTTAGATTTCCGAGGATTTCCAAAACTAGTGGAATGCCTGCGAACAGCATAGACAAAATTGAAGCAAAATATCATCATCTTCATCACTGAATTCTCATATATCCATATGAAAGTGATTTGACAAAGATGAATATAGAATAATATATACAACTTTAAAGCAATTTAAAATTCATATATACATTAAAAAGACTGCAGTGTTGTTTGAGCAAGATTTGACTGGTATTTCAAGCAGGCCTAGTTACCATATAATGATCATGGCTAGAATACCGTTGTATGGAACTGCGGTAACCATTAAGTTTAAAGAGAATGAATAGCTTTACAAAAATGAATAGCTTTGCAGGAGAATAGAAGAAAAAATTAGAAAAATGTGGTGGTAGAGACAGGCTGGCAGACCAGAGAATGACAGAGTCAACATCCCTATTTTCATCTATCTATCAAAAACTGCTAGACCTTTTTAACTTATAAACTTTCAAAACTTGAAACTTCTGAACCTTTGAACTTCGAAAATTCGAGAAAAAAAAACTTTCTAGGTTTTCTCAAACGATTATTTCCAAAGACCTCTGCTCTGTTCAATGTTCATATAAATATATTTATACTAATACTTCAGTTTCCTGTCATCTTTTCAGTTTCATTTCCTATTTAAAATTTTTTAAAATTTTTCTTTAAGATAGTTTTAAAAATATTTTTCTTTTTACTCTGTTCGTTTTTCATTCCTATTTTCATCTGTGAGTAACATTGATGAAGAGGAGTTTGAAACTGTTAGAACTGCACATATTTTTAAGATGAAATTTTACAAATGTAAGTTTTTTTGATTACAGTTAATGGACATCTATTTTTTTTTTTTTTTTTCATATCAAGGAAGTAAAGAAATCCATTCAGTAACTTGTTCATGATCATTGCATAGTATAATGGTGTGGAATATCATCCAGAATATCATCCAAAATATTTTTTGGTTTGTATTGTAGCAGGTTAAACATAAAGTCGATATTTTTAAAAAGTTGTGTTAAGATCATGTGTAAGTCATTGAATGGTTAAAAGTACCTTTGTTTCTTACAAAATATATATCTCTATCTATCTATACACACACACACACACACATATATATATATATATATATATATATATTGTTGGCACTCGTCGTTTACGACGTCGAGGGTTCCAGTTGATCCGATCAACGGAACAGCCTGCTCGTGAAATTAACATGCAAGTGGCTGAGCACTCCACAGACACGTGTACCCTTAACGTAGTTCTCGAGGAGATTCAGCGCGACAAGGCTGGCCCTTTGAATTACAGGTACAACAGAAACAGGAAGAAAGAGTGAGAGAAAGTTGTGGCAAAAGAGTACAGCAGGATTCGCCACCATCCCCTGCCGGAGCCTCGTGGAGCTTTATGTGTTTTCGCTCAATAAACACTCAACGCCCGGTCTGGAAATCGATACCGCGAGTCTGCTGCCCTAACCACTGGGCCATTGCACCTCCACTATCTATCTATCTATACACACACACACACATATATATATATATATATCCATATACAAACATACATATAAAAATTGTTAATGTAAAAAGAAATTTTTTAGTTATAAGATGAAATTATGAGATGTAATGAAGTAATACGATCTGAAATCGATGAAAACAATGATAGACAGACGAACTTTTAACTACTTCTCAAAGCATATTTTCTTCTGGTTCGTGAATGATCTCGTAAGTTATTACATGATTTAGTCAGTTATTACAAACACTGTATATAAAAACAAGGAAATATCTTAGTGTGAAAGTGAATGTATGTTCCAAGTTGGTCACAATGTTGCATGTAGGTAGCTGAAATGTTGGATAGGGACAAGCCTTTTCATCAAACTCATGGGTTATGCAACTTGAAATGTCCCCCTTTTAGTTCGTAACAGAAAATCTTAGAATATTCGGCAGAGGTTAAGGATACGCACACCACCCGTTTACGACATAACCCTAAACACTGGGTGTACGTATTCTTTACCTTCGCCAAATATTCTCTACCCCAAGCATTGCAATAGACATTGGATAAACTACCGATCAATAAAAATTAATCAAAGTAAATTACTATAGTATCTGGGGGGGGGGGGCGTTTCTTTTTGCGAGGAAATATACAAATGGAAGAGTAGAATTATAAGCCCTCCCTTCCATCCACCCATTTTCATGAGTTTCATCTTATACCATCACAAATGTTTGGGTGGAGGTAAAAAACACTTTCGGAGTTTATTTTTATTTTTATTTTTTTCCAACAGAAATCCACTTTTTCGAGCGCGGAGATACCGAATCTGCCAAAAAATCGGCTTTTCAAAATTTAGTAAAAATTAATTAATTTTTTTTTGCACACACACAAACACACACGCGCGCACACGACAACAAAACGACATTAAAAAATGTTTTCTTTGTTTGGTAATTCGTATTTAGAAAGTGAATCTGCGGTTTGGGAATTAAAATTTTGGAATGCCGATATTTTTTTTTTTTTTTTGCAAATTCGTAATCTCTGCAGTCGAAAAAGTGGGTTTCTGTAGAACCCCACTCGGTGATCTTTCGGTACGATTACCTAAATATCGGCCTTTTCCGTCAAAAGTGTCTTCGGCGATCTTTACCATAGATCGGCCTTTTCCATAATAGCCGCACAATCTTCACTATAGTGTTAGGATTAGGGTTTTAGTGTCAGGGTTAGGGTTACGGTTACAGTTAGGGACGGAAACCCTAAAACCCAAACCTTAACCGTAAACCTAACCCTAACCCTAACTCTAAACCCTTCAAAATAAATCGCGCTCTCTGTATGTCTGTCGTTGATATGACATCGTTTCCCTGTTTCTCTCCAACACTTTTTTACGGAAAAGGCCGATATTTAGGTAATCGTACCGAAAGATCGCCCCCCTCCTCCACCCCGCAAACACCGAAAGGGGGTGTGGTCCATATCCTTTACCTCCGCCAATGGATACTACTAAAGCAGCGCGGACCCGAACGCGCAGTCGCGCGTCCGCGCTAGCTAGTCTTGAGTGGTCGATCCTAACCCTATCCCTAACCCTGTCCCTAACCCTATCCCTAACCCTAACCCGCGTGTGCAAATGAATACGTGTTTAGGGTTAGGGTTAGGGTTCGGATCGACCACTCACGACTAGCTAGCGCGGACGCGCAACTGCGCGTTCGGGTCCGCGCTGCTTTAGTAGTACCCGCCAATGTTTGAATACAACACTTCGCTGAAAAGTGCTAACACCATTTTAAAGCAATTTTGCGTGAATCAAAATGTAGTTATTTCATGTTACCTATGGTTTAGTCATTTATAAAACTAAGGTCAGCTATAGCTGTTAGAAATAAACTGTTACGTTTACAAATTTAGTGAAAAGTGGAAGTTTCATTGATTGAATGGTAAGAACTGATTTCTAATCGTTAGAGAGTGCTATGTAGTTTCCTGCTGTTATTATTATTGACCCCCGGGACAAACCGGGAAGTAAATTAGATAACATTGTCAAGATTATATTAAAAAAAAAACAAACAAAAAAACGAGAAATTGTGCTGGAGGCGTATAGAGAATAAGAGATAAGTGAATGAAAACTAAGACTGCATTCTAAGAGACAGCAAAAGAAATAAAGGACGACAAGTATTGTTTAAATTTGGGAAACACAATATCGAAATTTTGGAGAAATACAAGAAGAGCCTTCTTTAATCAGCAATTGCTTTTTTTTGGTTGATTGTATAATAATATAACAGCTAGAATCATATAGCTTTCACCGTACTTGCCGATTCCTAATGACTGAATGATGATGTAGGTAAATATTTATATTATTTAAACCATGACACAAAAAAAACATTTAAATTATTTTCATTATCACATGTTCTGGTAGAAAATTAGAGAAAAGCGGCGTAATTTATTTTCGATAGAGACAGTAAAATTTTATTTAGTAAAACACCGAAACAACGAAATATACATGGTTTTTGTATATTCACAGTTACAACAATGTATGTAATAATGCACATTATTCCCTAGAGTTTCATTTGCGTTTTAGTAGCTATGATCATCCAATTTTTCTCCAGTTTATAGTCATCAAATTAAATTTTACATACTATTTTTTCACCTCCTGCACGAGACAAAAATAAACAGAAGTATATGGAAGATTTTAATTCAGACTAGATTTGTTGTTTCGTTTACCACACAACTTGTGAAGGTATCAGAATTTTTTTAATTACGAATTGTGCGATGAAATGGACAAAGTTATAAGTTTTTTTTTTGTTAAAGTGTATTCCAAATCTTTCATATAAAATAACAACAATATATATATATATATATATATATATATATATTATATATTGCTGATTGCTGGGGTGAGAACACGTATAAAATGCATGGATTTAAATTGTTTTACTTGTTTCAGTCATTTGACTGCGGCCATGCTGGATCACCGCCTTTAATCGAGCAAATCGACACTAGGACTTATTCTTTGGAAGCTTAGTACTTATTCTATGGGTCACTTTTGCCTAACCGCTAAGTTACGGGCACGTAAACACACCAGCATCGGTTGTCAAGCGATGCTGGGTGGGGGGACAAACACACACACACACATATATATATATACATATACATATATACGACAGGCTTCTTTCAGTTTCCGTCTACCAAATCTATTCACAAGGCTTTGGTCGGCCCGAGGCTATAGTAGAAGACACTTGACCAAAGTGCCACGCAGTGGGACTGAACCCGGAACCATGTGGTTGGTAAGCAAGCTACTTACCACACAGCCACGTATGTTTCAGAATATGGAATATAACAAGAAGGGGTGAAGTTTTAAAACTTATGGATTTTAAAATTCTGTGTTTAGAAAAGGTCCCCCCCCCCCCATTTCAAAGTACATAGTGCTTAACAAATAATGAGAAATTCCTGTGAAAACGAAGAAAATCGAACTTATGTGGGTGAGCTTTTCTGAAACGCCACTAAAAAAATATCTTTTTTAGAAGTGTTTCGGAGCTTTCTCTCCTTCCCCGCCCACCACAACTTTCCCCCCACCCTTAAGATTTATATGTTTAATACATCACTTCTATGCAGTTTACATTCACAATATCTGTCTTCAAAATATCATTTACAAAGGAGTGGCTGTGTATAGGCGTAGGAGTGGCTGTGTGGTAAGTAGCTTGCTTACCAACCACATGGTACCGGGTTCAGTCCCACGGCATGGCACCTTGGGCAAGTGTCTTCTAATATAGCCTCGGGCTGACCAAAGCCTTGTGAGTGGATTTGGTAGACGGAAACTGAAAGAAGCCTGTCGTATATATGTATATGTATATATATATGTGTGTGTGTGTGTTTGTCCCCCCACCCAGCATCGCTTGACAACCGATGCTGGTGTGTTTACGTGCCCGTAACTTAGCGGTTAGGCAAAAGTGACCCATAGAATAAGTACTAGGCTTCCAAAGAATAAGTCCTGGGGTCGATTTGCTCGACTAAAGGTGGTGCTCCAGCATGGCCACAGTCAAATGACTGAAACAAGTAAAAGAGAGGGAACCAAGTTTTGTGGGTGGAATGATCCAAAAGTTCTTCATTAACATTTTTTTAATGTTGTCAGTGTTATTGTAATCTGCACCCTCAGTAAAGTATCTTTACAAAATTTCATTTTAAAAATATGCATTTTCCAGAAAATTTACGAGGGGCACCAAAATGTAGTAATGCCTATCATTTTATCTTTTACTTGTTTCATACTGAAAATCGAGATCGAGCGAGCTTTTGCTCGACGTGTAATTTCCGTCCACGCTGAGCTCGCCTTAGGACACCTGCGTTACCGTTTGACAGACGTGCCGCTCCAGTACACCAATACTTACTTTTTCAAGTTTGATACTTATTCTATTGGTCTCTTAGGTGAACTACTAAGTTATAGGAACATACACCAGTTGTCAAATGGTGGAGGAACAAAGAAACACAAAGACACACATACATATATATTTTTGCAACAGGCTTCCGCACAGTGGAACTGAATGGAAATCACATTGTTGCAAAGTAAAAGCTTAACCCAACAGCTGATTTTCTAAGTTGTCTTCACAGCTTTCCTGCATTAGAGACATTTCCTTATTTTCTGTAGAATACGCTTATAAGTTTGTTACAAAATGTTCACACAATCCAAAAGCTATTACTTAGCATTATAAAAAAGCAGTATCTGTTGTCAGGGGCCTCTTAGCTTAATGGTACAGAGCGCTCAGCTAGATTTTAAGAAGTGTAGGTTTCAGTTCTCTGTGGAGGCTTGCTGGCCACTTTTTACCTCATTTTCTAAACCATCGTCCGAGCCTTCCTGCATTCGAGACATTCTTTTATTTTCTATATATCATCATCATCATCGTTTAACGTCCGCTTTCCATGCTAGCATGGGTTGGACGATTTGACTGAGGACTGGTGAACCAGATGGCTACACCAGGCTCCAATCTGATTTGGCAGAGTTTCTACAGCTGGATGCCCTTCCTAACGCCAACCACTCCGAGAGTGTAGTGGGTGCTTTTACGTGCCACCGGCATGAGGGCCAGTCAGGCGGTACTGGCAATGGCCATGCTCAAAATGGTGTATTTTACGTGACACCTGCACAGGAGCCAGTCCAGTGGCACTGGCAACGATCTCGCTCAAATGACTTTTCACATGCCGTGGGCACAAGTGCCAGGAAGGCTGGTAACGATCACGCTCGAACAGTGGTATATATATATATATATATATATATATATATATATATATATATATATATATATACATATATATAAAGCCTAAAACTTTCATATTTATGTATATACATGCATGTATGTCTTGACATCACATGATGGCTGTAAACAAACCTCACTATCATACAAGCAATGTTGTTTTTTCCAGTCTTCCCTGAAAAACATGTTTGGCTATGAGGAAATATTACCTTACTTGGAAACAGGAGAGTTAGTGACTGGAAGGATATCTGTCTGTAGAAAACCTGCCTCAACAAATTCTGTTTGATCTATGCGAGCATAGAAAAGTGGATGTTAAAACAATAATGATGATAATGAACTGTATCCAATACCTGAGTGTTTTGTGTCTGTCTTCATCTACTTGAAAGAGAGAGACACAAGATAATGAAGTCCTCAATATATAATGCTCATGAGAAGTGATGGTCTTCACCTTGGATTTAACAAAAGCGAAAACACAATGGCAAATGATGTTTCTGGATATGCACAGATAATTATCATTTCTTATTCAGTAGTTTAACTTATATAATATTAAACAATCTGAAGCTAGGGCTATAATTTACAAGTATATGTAGACTTCATACATGGTTGTATGATGTAATTTTTATAATAAATTAAGGAATAGGATTCAATTGGTTAGGTAAAATTATATATCAACAGTTTATCAGTATAGAAATATAGTAAGATTTACACTGTTATCTCTCTATTTTTAAAATATCCTCTGTATCATATTCTGTTTTTATGTTATTATTTCAGAATACCAAATGAAGTTGGCATATTATTATGCAAAGGCTTAAGGAAGATGCTATACCAAACTTATGCAACTTTGTTTATTTAAATTCATGGTAGAATTCCTGTGGAATATTTACTTGAACTGACATTAAAAGCAAAATTTCCCAACTTTTGCTGCCTAGAAAAAGTAATAGATGATTTGAGATTCTAATGAAACTTGAGAAAACTTTACAAAGGAAATCACAGTATCTTCAGATACTGACAAAGATATCAGTTGATGGAAGTAAACCAGTAGAAATATTTGTACTGGTCAAAATATAAAAGTAAAAAGAAGAAAAATATCCTTATATTGTGGTGAAAAAAGAAAAAGTATAGAAAAATGATTTATGAGAGGAACTTAAAAGATTGATTTTTTTTTTTTTTTTTACTGGAGAGATGCCAAAAGAGATAGTGAAAGCATTATACCATTGTGATATCTGTGGTATATCATTCTCTCAGAAAGGTAACTTAGTTACTCACAAACGTGTACATACTGGAGAAAAACCATATTACTGTAATATCTGTGGTAAATCATTCTCACAAAGTCATGCTTTAACTAAACACAAACGTATTCATACAGGAGAGAAGCCATATAACTGTGATATCTGTGGTAAGTCATTCTCTGTAAAATGTAACCTAACTACTCACAAACGGATTCATACAGGAGAGAAGCCATATCACTGTGGTATTTGTGGTAAATCATTCTCTGAAAATGGTGTCTTAACTAAACACAAACGCATTCATACAGGAGAGAAACCATATCGTTGTGATATTTGTGGTGAATCATTTTCTGAAAATGGTGTCTTAACTAAACACAAACGCATTCATACTGGAGAGAAGCCATATCACTGTGATATCTGTGGTAAATCATTCTCACGAAATGATCACTTAACTAGGCACAAATACACTCATACAGGAATTAAGTTATACAACTGTGATATCTGTGGTAAATCTTTCTCTGAAAATGGTGTCTTAACTAAACACAAGCGCATTCATACAGGAGAGAAACCATATCACTGTGATATTTGTGGTCAGTCATTTTCTGAGAGTAGTACTTTAACTATTCACAAACGAATTCATACAGGAGAGAAACCATATCACTGTGATTTCTGTGGTAAATCATTCTCTCATACAGGGAACTTAAACAAACACAAATATGTTCATACAGGTTAAAACCATATAACTATTACAATGAAAGTAAACAAACAAAGTTTGTTCTTTTTTTTTTTAGAAGCGTTGAGCTGTATTAGAACTTATAAATTTAGCTTCATAAATTCAACTTCATGAAGCTAAATTTATAAGTTCTAAAATTGCAGAAGAATTCGTTGCTGGGCAGTTTAGTTTAATGGTAAAACACTTGATGCATAATCACAGAGATGTGAATTCGAGTCTCACGGTTGGCCAGTAACGTATTTTTCTGCAATAAATGGATACGTTATCCTGATCACGCTATTTATAGCATTATCACACGTTTGAGAAATAAATTTATTTCTGCATCTTACATATAACTATTGTGTTAGGTCAGATTCTCTCTCTCAAAAAAAAAAATGCATAAATAAACTACACAGAAATATATCAAATTTTGTTCTATGAAAGAAATATAATTCACAATAAATGCATTCAGATGGGAATGAACATGTAACAGTATAACTACTTTCAGACACTTTTTTTGTTTTTTATATAACAACTATATATTTGTGAGAAAACTTACCACACTGATATTATGAATAAAAATATTCTTTCAGAATACTAATATATATTGCATCTAACATATTTCCAGAAGAGAAATAAAATACTACTTATTTATTTGAGATTGTAGGTAAATTCTTTGAGAAATATATAATGATATAAACATATAACAGTTTATTTATATTCTAGATATTATATATTCTTTCATGTGTCTTATATATGCTATTGTTGACATTTCATTATGTATGTACCCCCACAAACAAATGATTCTGTTGTTCCTAAGATCTATATAATTTTGTTACATAGGCATGGATGTGGAGTTTGCTGGTAACGTGATTTCAGGTTTCATCTCTGTGTGACATCTTTATCAAATGTCTTCTTCCAGTGCTTACAATCTGTCATTGTCTGAGAAAAACATGGATGTCATGTAAGCAATATCTTGTAGCTCTACACTTTCAAAGCCTTGTGACATTAGGAAAGATGTCCAACAACAGAAACCATGTCAAAGCTGACACTGGAACCTGATGCAGCTCTGCAGCTCGTCAGACCCTGTCAAACTATCTTATCCATACCAGCATGAGAAATAGACATCAAATGATGATGATGATGTAGGATTTTAAAAAACCCTTGCTTGAAAAACATGAAAGAATTGACAACAGGAAGTCCATCTAGTTTTAAAATACTGCATCTGTAAAACTCTGTCCAACCTGTGTTGGCATGGAGAAATAAATGAACAAATATTTCCTTTTATTACATGATTCCTTTGTGACATGATGGCAAAGCTAAATGTTAATTTGGAAGTATCAGTGTAACATTTAACTTAATAAAAATGCAAAGTGGTTGGTACAATTTGTGAATCATCATCTTCGTCAATATCCATTTTGGTTAGACATGTCTGTCATACAAGTTATTGCCATGTTTTTTCAAACTTGTGTCTGCTACCCAAAATTGTGACCACATCACTCTGAAATTTAAATAAAGCTGTTTTATCTTGAAATTATTCTTTTCTCATTTTATATGTAGAAGATCTAATTAAAACTTGTACTGATCATAAATAGAATTAAGACTTGCATATTTATCCAAACTGATCTTCAATTGTTTACTTTAAAGCTATATAATTTGTTGATGTTATTTCATATTAATTATTAAATATTAGAGATTGTAAGATAATTTAGTATATAATAAATGATAATAGCAGTAATGTAGTCAATATGTTGACAGTAGTAACCTGGAAGCAATGTAATATAATTAATTCATGATGCAATTAAAATGTGACACATATTGTCTTTATGAGTGAGATATAGTCCTCTCACTTGTCTAGGTGAGTTGAATTCTGAATAAGAACAGACTCAGACTGTAATGACCCATCAAACCTATATTTGTGACAATCTAGCCCCATCATCTCAAAGACAGAGAAACTGTTCATATCAAGGAAGTAATCTTGTACTTCACCCTCTCTAGTTTTGGACAGCATGCAGTTAAAACCTTTCAGAATCACCACAAATAATAGATCTTGCTATCAGATGAGTTTTCCTAGTGACCTAGTGACCAACATAACTAAATCTGCATCTCCAAAACTGACCTTTTTCAGAAACAGGAAATTCTTCAATTCTAATCAGTTATTAATCTTCTATAAAAAGGCTTAAACACATCTTATACTCTTTGAGTAAAATCGAGGATAAACTTACTTATTTTATCTATTATTATACTAATTGAATTTTACACTCAGAGTAGATGAATAGCTTGTGAGAGCTGTACAAGCAATATCAAAAAGTGCAGTCAGTAAGGTGAGAGTAATGTACATAGTGATGAATTCAACATGAAGGTAGGGATACATCAGAGGTCAATCGTCACTTCACTTCCAAGCCATAACAGAAGGGTTTGAGACTTGCTACTCTTGAGAATTCATGTATATGTGACCTAGTTCTTATAGTTGAATCAATAGCAAACTTGGAAAAGAAATTCCTAGCTTGAAAACAAACCAAAGCTACTCCCAGCCCTACTATTGGGGCTCGAAGAAGAAATAACGATATTAGAGGCCTCAAAAATCCACCAGCTGAACTGGAAGGGGCAAGGCCTCGTGGTCATCATCTAAGCGGCGCCACAGACCCTAGAAAAGATCGTGGAAATATATACCTCGGAGAAGAAAGCACCTTACGGGTAATGGTGGAGGGGAGAAGACCCCGGTGCTTCGAATGTGGACAGAAAGGCCACATTTGGGCAAACTGTCCTACCCGTAAGGTCGACTTTGCCTTTCATCCTTTCGGGGTCGATTAAACAAGTACCAGTTACGCACTGGAGTCGATGTAATCGACTTAATCCCTTTGTCTGTCCTTGTTTGTCCCCTCTATGTTTATCCCTTTGTGGGCAATAAGGACATAAATATCACCCAGAGGCACCCGCTCTGGATGAAGGAATTAGAGTTTAAGTTCTCATATATCTGAGCACTATTCCGTGGATATCTATATCACACTTGCTTCGAGTTCTCCAAAATACTGTATCTTTGTACATGTTTACTTTCCCCTCGCTTTTGCTGCTACGTAAATAATAGCATCCTGACGGTGTCATTTGTTTGTAGTTCACTACGAAAGGATGGCCGGACTCGTTGTTTGTTTAAATATTTTTCTTTCTTTTTTTTGTATTCCTAAAAAATTAAAATTCTGATAAAAAATAATTATGGTGATCCTTCGTTTTGACTCGCAAATGACCTACGTAATGCACTTATTTCAGCGGGCGAAGTTAAGAGTCTTTAATTCATGTTTGGTACTCAAACTTATAGCACTGATGTCATCCACTAGAGTGGGGTATTAGTTTCAACTTCACCGCCTACCTAGTCTGTTGTAATTAGTTTTGCTAACGAAATATCATGTGTAATAGTTATCTCAGGTTACGGTATATAAGTGTTCTTTAAACAGTTGTATTTCGCTATACAACCACACCATTCCGTGCGCTTTTCCTTTCCCCATAATAGCTAGGGATATCAGCGACCAGATCAACTTTTAAAAGAATGCAGGACAGCCCTTAATGTCTGTGGATACATGTAGTATCCTGCATGTTTCAGAATTAGTGTTACATCATTTGCATTATTATATATTTCAATTAGCCATGAAATACCTGATAGTTTAAACACTGTGTACTTTTCTACGCTTTGTTCTTTCATTTGGACTACACACGCACGTATATGTACAGAACTGAAAACGTCTACAGTGTCTCGTGAACTGGACCCATTCTGCAAGACGCATTTTAATAGTAAGTAAAAAATATACCTGTTATATATAAACAGTATTCTATCATATCAAGAAAGCGAACCGTAATAGATTACCAGGACATTTCTCGGCTTTTAAGAATTCTCTGAGAATTAATATGGGAGATGTTAATAACTTGAACACTTCTAACACAATTGTTTTTACCAATACAAATACAGTTAAACAGACATACAGCAATGAAAAATCTTTACGAAGTAAAACCTTTTCTGTGCAAAGATCATCACACAGAAATGTTCCAGAATTTTGCTGTGAGATTTGTAAGAAAACATATCCTTCAAAACATGAAGCCTTCAAACACAAAGAAACACACAAGGAAAACCCCTATCATTGTGAAATGTGTGGGAAATATTTTGTTTCACGGACGAAATTAACAAAACACAGAAGGATTCACACTAGGGAAAAACTTTTCCTTTGTAAAATTTGTGGGAAATCTTTCATGAAGAATTCGAATCTTGTTGTTCACATACGTAGTCATACTGGAGAAAAACCCTTTAGCTGTGAAATATGCGGGAAATCTTTCGTGGACAATTGTTATTTAAAAAAACACAAAACATTACACACAGGAGAAAAACCGAATCGCTGTGAGATATGTGGCAAATCTTTCATTAGTAGTTCGAATCTTGTTATCCACAAACGTAGTCACACTGGAGAAAAACCTTACTGTTGTAAAATATGTGGAAAATCTTTTGCCTCTAATTGTCACTTAAACAGACACAAACGCTTACATTCTGGTGAAAAACCATACTGCTGTGATATTTGTGGGAAGTCTTTTGTCTCAAATGGTAATTTAAGCAGACATTCAAGGATACACACGGGGGAAAAACCTTATCGTTGTGTAATATGTGGAAAATCATTTACCACTCACAGTCTTTTAAAAACGCATGCAATGACACACACTGGTAATAAGCCTTATAATTGTGAAATTTGTGGAAAATCATTCGTTAGAAATTCTGATCTTGTGGTTCACAAACGTAGACACACTGGAGAAAAACCATTTCATTGTAAAATATGTAGCAAATCTTTCATATCCAACAGTGAATTAAACAGGCACAAAAGAATACATACTGGAGTAAAGCCGTTTCAATGTCAAGTATGTGGCAAATCATTCTTTAGTAATTCAAAACTTGTTTACCACAATCGAAGTCACACTGGTGAAAAGCCCTATCGTTGTGAAATATGTGGAAAGCCTTTTGTTTCTAACTCTAGTTTGACAATACATAGAAGAATACACACTGGAGAGAAGTTGTTTCACTGTGAAACGTGTGGAAAATCATTTGTCTCCAATGGTGATTTAACAAAACACAAAAGAACGCACACTGGAGAGAAGCTGTTTCGCTGTGAGATTTGCGGGAAATCTTTTACCCAGAGTTCTAGCTTTGTTATTCACAGAAGAATACACACCGGAGAAGAACCTTATCATTGTGTAACGTGTGGGAAATCGTTTATCAGCAGCAGTATCTTAAAGACACACAAGCAAACACACTCAGGAAGGAAGCCTTTCAACAGAAAAAAGTGAAAGAATCATTCTGTTGCAAATTTAAACTCATAGTCCACAACTGGTACACACTGAAGAACATTTGGCATGGAGAAATGATTCCCTTAAAGTTCTCAACTACATACACACACATATATATATATATGTAATAATAATATTAGGGACAAAATCCAAAATTACAGGTAAAAACTCAATTAAAATCAATTTATAAAAAATTAAAATTAAATCGAGCTTTATAGATTAAAATATATAGTTTTAGGGAAAATAACCAAGTTTCAAGAACTCATCGATGAGTTCTTGAAACTTGGTTATTTTTTCTCTCTCTCTCTCTCTCTCTCTCTTTCTCTCTCTCTCTCTCTCTATATATATGATCAGTACATGTGTGGTAGGGTGGAGTGAAAATAAAAAATTGTGGAAATTAAAAATGCCTGAGGGCTAAAATGTTGCTATATTTCATTACTAGAAAAATGCTAAATTTTCGCTGAAATCAATGAAGGGCATTTCCTCCCTCGTGCCCCCCTAAACTCCAAAAATGGGGATTTTTGTAATTTTTTACAATTGCGAAGTTTGAGGGAGTAAATGTCCTTGACTGATCTAAGATAAAATTCAGCATTTTTCTACTAATCAAATATAGCAACATTTTAGCCCTTAGGTATTTTCAATATAGCAAGATTTTAGGTCTCGGACATTTTCAATTTCCACAATTTGCTATTTTCACTCCACCCCAGATTTCATAATCTATATACCCACACTCACATACATGTGTGTTAGGGTGGAGTGAAAATAAAAAATTGTGGAAATTGAAAATGCCTAAGAGCTAAAATGTTGCTATAGTTGATTAATAGAAAAATGCTAAATTTTCACTTTGATCAGTGAAAGACATTAACTCCCTCAACCTCTTCAAACACTGCTATTGTAAAAAAATTTTCAAAACTTCCCCATTTTCAGAGTTTAGGGGGCTTGAGGGAGTAAGTGCCCTTGATTGATTTCAATGAAAATTTAGTATCTTTCTCATAATCAAATATAGCAGCATTTTAGCCCTCAGGCATTTTCAATTTCCACATTTTAAAAATTTTCACTCCACCCTTCTGTGTGGTAAGACATTTGTTTCCCAACTACATGACTAGGTTTAGTTTCACTGCATGGCACCAGGAGCAAGTGTCTTCTACATTGGCCTTGTGAGTAGATTTGGTAGGCTGAGGCTGAAAGAACCCTGTCGTGTGTATGTGTATATATAATATATATGTGTGTGTTTGTCTTCTCCCCACACACACTGCTTTATCAAAACTGAAATGTTTTTCTGTTATTGATGTTTTACCCCAGATTAAAAAAATTCTCTCTCAAACATTACTAGCAAACTTTGTCAGAACCACCTTTCCTTCTTTAACACTTTGTTTTGATATCAATCCATGTTAAATAATTTTGGAAATAAATTCCTATTTTCAAGTTGTATCTTAACTTTGTTAAATGTCTTTGAAGATCCTGTTGAGAGATGTGAGTTTGTGTACATAAATACACACGTATAGACACAGAGAATATCGCTGTCACATTCATATATATGTACATGCATAATGTTATATATACAGAGAAAGATGGAATCAGAATCGTCGTCATCATTTAACGATGATTTGACAAGAACAGATGGGCCAGAGAGCTCCGCCAGATTCTAAGTCTACTTTGGCATAGTTTCTACAGCTCTGCACACTTCATAATGCCAACCACTTAATAGAGCACACTGGGTACTTTTTATGTGGCACCTGCACATGTGAGTACTCGTAAGGTAAGACCCCTCAACTGAGTGGGTACTGGAGGAATAGAGATTCATATTTTTTGTTGTTAATAAAAGTTTTGTGAAATATATGTGCATCTGTGCGTGCACACACACACACACACACACACACACACACACATACAGAGGGAGAGAAGGGAAGTTACAAACTGAACCAGAAGTTATGTTACAGACAGACAGATTCCGGTTTTGCTTAGTATAAATTAGGGAAAGGACATATGGCTCCCTTTTCAAGCACAGAGAACAAAGAACAAAAGGGTTACCCAAGACAAGAAAGGAAGGTTGGCAATCCTACAAGTCATACATACATACAAAACACCTACAGGTGGGGGAGGTGGGGCTTAGCTTTATGCAAGGAGATGATGGGGTTAAAATATAGTGGTTGTGGTGGTGAATCAGCAGTTTCTTGTAGAGTATCTGCTTATATAATTTACAAAACCCTAAAGATAGTAAGTCCTGTATCTTGATACCCCTTAGGCTGTTGTATACGCCTATGTTTTAAAAACAGTAATCATATTGCTTCATTGATAGTGTAGGTGGCTGTTTTGGTATTTTCAATCTTTTTGCTGGTTTATGAAGACATCCATACTTGAATAATGATTTTTTGGCAACACACTTTCTTGACTTTAAGATCAAGTCTTCTAGTTCTATTACCAATATTTTGAATAAATATTATCTGGAATCCAATATTACAAGCAAGCAAATGGTGTGTGAAACCAGGGGGTTTCAAACTTTTTGACTTCCGGACCCCTTTATATTTCAGGCTTTACCTTATAAACACTTATGAAATTTATACATAAATATTTGCTTAAAATAACATATAGTTTTACATTTATTTATTTAACAGTATTTAACAAACAGGTTTATTGTCAATTAAAAGATTTCGATTAAAAAACATATATAAAATCAAATTGCCCATAAAAAGTATTTGCTGTCCACGGACCCCTGTCTTGTCCTTGCGGACCACAGTTTGAAAACCCCTGTGTGAGACTATTATCTTTTGAGAGAAGAATGTTCCACAATGTTCTGCTTGTATTATGGCACTGAAATAGAAATAGGTCTTTGGAGTTAACTGATACTTTATCACAGCCACCACAAGATATAACTGGTTGAAATATATGTTGGAAGGTGTGTTTACCTGTCTGTGTTGGCAATCTAGCTCTTGCTGTTATTTTATTAAATATGGAAATGTTGGCTAAAATAAGAATGTCTTAAGTTAGACAGAAATATAGTATTAATTCCAGGATGAGAACTACTAATTTTTCTGGCGTCTTCTATCTGCAAAATTACAAAGGATATTATCAAAATCGATTTTTCCTGGCAGTATGCATTCTTAATAAATCAACAAATCTGATTTAAGACATGGATGAGAAAACCTGTCAAGCCAAGTGAAATTGTAATCATGGCTGATGCTGGTGTCCCATAACTGGTACATAAAAAGCACCATATAAGCACTGAGCCTCACAGAGGCAATGTGATTGATGTCAGTGTCATGCAACCGGCACATGCTGGACCAGGTGATGCAAGCTATGGAGGGAGTTATAGTCCAATTAATTAGGAACATAATTAGACTAGATGAAATACAGTTTGGCTTTGTGCCAGTGAGAAGTACTATCAATGCTATATACATTGTCAGGTAACTGCAAGAGAAATATTTAGCTAAGAATAAGGCCATTGTACTTGGCATTGGTTGATCTGGAGAAAGTCTTTGACAGAGTGTCTCACTCTGTGATATGGTGGTCTCTGGGAAAGCTAGGGGTGGACAAATGTCTTGTGAAAGCAGTACAGGCCATGCACAATAGTGCTGTTAGTAAAGTAAGAGTTAACCATAAGTACAGTGATGAATTTAGTGTACAGGTAGATGTTCACCAAGTCTCAGTCCCCTCCTATTCATCGTCATCCTCCACGCCACAACAGAGCAATTTAAGACTGGAAACCCTTGGGAACTAGTGTTTGCTGATGACCTTGCTTCATATCAGAATCTGTAACAGAACTACAAAACAAATTTTGGGTGTGGAAACAAAACATGGAATCAAAGGGCCTTAAAGTTAACTTAGCACCTACCAAGGTCCCAGTAAACAAGAAATCAGACAGGACCCACTCCAGGTAAATGGCTCTACTCAATATGTAGGAAAGGTGTCGGTAGGAATTCCATTTGGTGTACCCAATGCAGGCTATGGACACAAAGAGGTGCAGTGGAATAGTAGGAAGGTTAACGGAGAAAGTGGTGTTTGTATATGGGAGATGTACAGGAGCCATAAAGTCTACAGACACACAGGAAATTGATTTCCTTAAATGCCCTGGAGGCTGTTTAGAAGTAGAGGGATAATTTCTGCTACTGAGGTGACCTAATTAGCAATGTCCGTCGAGCCAAGGCATTATACAAAGTGACGGTAAATAAACATTTGCTTAAAACTTCGATCGCTGTTCTTCTTTCATCTTGCACACTGGCAGCCAACACCTTAACAACCATTACATACATACATACATACACAGACACACACACACACACACATACATATATATAAGATTGACCAGTGACCGGTCTATATCATCATCATCATCATCATCATCATCATCGTTTAACGTCCGCTTTCCATGCTAGCATGGGTTGGACGATTTGACTGAGGACTGGTGAAACCGGATGGCAACACCAGGCTCCAGTCTGATTTGGCAGAGTTTCTACAGCTGGATGCCCTTCCTAACGCCAACCACTCAGAGAGTGTAGTGGGTGCTTTTACGTGTCACCCGCACGAAAACGGCCACGCTCGAAATGGTGTCTTTTATGTGCCACCCGCACAAGCCAGTCCAGGGGCACTGGCAACGATCTCGCTCGAAAATCCTACAGGAGCCAGTCAGGCGGTACTGGCAACGGCCACGCTCAAAATGGTGCATCTCATGTGCCAACCGCACAAGAACCAGTCCAGGGGCACTGGCAACGATCTTACTTGGCTTGCCGGGTCTTCTCACGCACAGCCCATTTCCAAAGGTCTCGGTCCGTAGTCATCGCCTTGGTGAGGCCCAATGTACGAAGGTCTTGCCTCACCACCTCAGCCCAGGTCTTCCTGGGCCTACCTCTTCCACGGGTTCCCTCAACTGTTAGGGTGTGGCACTTTTTCACGCAGCTATCCTCCTCCATTCTCACCACATGTCCATACCAGCGCAATCGTCTCTCTTGCACGCCACAACTGATGCTTCTAATGTTCAGCTTTTCTCTCAAGATACTTACACTCTGACGGGTATTCACATTGACATTACACATCCAACGGAGCATACTGGCTTCATTCCTTGCGAGCTTACGTATGTCCTCAGCAGTTACAGCCCATGTTTCACTGCCATGTAGCATGGTTGTTCGTACGCATGCGTCATACAGTCTGCCTTTTACTCTGAGTGAGAGTCCCTTTGTCGCCAGCAGGGGTAAGAGCTCTCTAAACTTTGCCCAGGCTATTCTTATTCTAGCAGCTACACTTTCAGCGCACCCACCCCCACTACTAACTTGGTCGCCCAGATAGCGGAAGCTATCGACTACCTCTAGTTTTTCACCCTGGAATGAGATAGAAGTTGTTTCCTGTTTGTTTGCAGTCTTTATTGCACCTGAACATCTGCCACAAACAAAAACTAACTTGCTAGTTAACCTGCCTTTGATGTTGCTGCACCTCATGTGTCCATAGCTTGCACTGGGTACATCTTATAGAGTTACTACCTACTCCTTTTCTACATACTGAGCAGGGCCATCTACCTGAAGGGGTTTGTGTTTTATCTACCTTCCTACTTATTAGGATTTTGGTTTTAGCTAGGTTGACTCTAAGGCCCTTCAATTCTAGACCTTGCTTCCACACCTGAAACTTCTCCTCTAGTTCTGATAGTGACTCCGCAATTAGGGCAAGGTCATCAGCATAGAGGAGCTCCCAGGGGCAACCTGTCTTGAACTCCTCTGTGATTGCCTGGAGGACTATGGTAAATAATAGGGGGCTGAGGACGGAACCTTGGTGGACCCCTACCTCTACCCGGAATTCATTGCTGTACTCATTTCCAACCCTCACCTTACTGGCAGCATCTCTGTACATGGCTCGCACAGCTCTCACTAACCATTCTTCTATCCCAAGTTTCCTCATTGACCACCAGATAAGGGATCGGATGTATATGTATGTGTATATATATATATATATATATATATATATGCACATTTGAAGAGGCCAGGATGATGCAAGCAGGGCTCAAGAGACATTTAAGGAAAAAGGTGAAGACTGAGAAGGTGAATGACAAGGACCTTTTTGTGTGCACAGTCTGTGACAGACCATGTCTGTCCTTGGCTGGCCTCAAATCTCACCTGCGAACCCATGGAAAACAAACCTCATCCAGCTATTCTGATTATATGTCTGTGCACACGTTTGAATGTGGTGTGTGCCAGAGGGTTTGCAAATCCAATGGGGGTCTTAAAAGACATGTTAGGATCCACAATGAACAGAACTTACTTGCAGGTATTGGTAGTGCAAATCAGAGGTGCAATCTGTGTGGGTGTCTTTTCAAAACTGTCTGGTTTAAAAAGCCACATCAGACGCCATGAAAGGGCTAAGGTGTAGGTGCAGGAGGTGGTCAAACTCTGTTTAAGGAGTAGACAACCACCATATATATATATATACACGATAAGCTTCTCTCTCTTTCCGTCTATCAGACCTACTGACAAGGCTTTGGCCAACCCAGGGCTGAATACTTGCTCAAAGTAGAATTGAAACCAGGACCATGTGGCTGGGAAACGAACTTGCTACGCATTCATAAACTGGATAAAAAGAACTTAATACATGAGTATATGTATTTTAGCATTATCTGTAATCAGCAGAGAATTACATAAATGACTTAAGAGCTGAGAATTTTATGCAGGATACCTATCAAACTACCAGTTTCATAAGATCCATGAACGAAACTCTCGACTCTTTAGTCACTTTTATAACTTCCTACCGATTAAAGTTAATAAAACACATAGACACTTGTCGAAACTGCGGCCAGAGACACAAAGTTATCTTCGTTACAGCGAGATACGAATCTATGGCTAAAAATAGAAGGAAAGTAATAAAGCCTTTGAGCACCTTAATCTATCGATGCAATAATTTCTTAATTAGTTTGGTAAAAAGGCTCAACAATTGTTTACATCTGAAAAACGTAAGTTGATCTCGATTTGCTTCAAGGCTATAATAATGGGTGTCAATAGAATTATGTGAATTTTTGAGGGTACACTATTATGTAGAAGTGAAAACACATAACATTGATAAAAAGCTATAAGTAATGCTTTAAAAGTGAAAACATATAAGGTTTGGAAAAGATGTTTTGATGTTAGTTTGTTTGGTGGCAGCACATCTTTGACGTTTTTCTGCGTGCATTTTTTTCCGTTTCTTTGGTTGAGAGGAATTGTTTTTGATGCAGTCGAGATCAGTGTCGTTGCCTAAGATTGTTTATATTTTGGCAGTCCAGATGGACTATATGTAATCTGAACCTTTCCTCCCTTATTTTTTTTTTTTTTACGGAATCCCACGTTTTTAGGCTATGGAGATTCCGATTCTGAAAAAAAATTTTCAAAAATCTCAATTTCAAAATTTCGATACCCCCCCCCCCCCCGGTTTTTATATAGATCCACAGGGTAAACCTAAACCTAACCCTAACACTAGTTTTGTGAGATTTGGCTGTTATTTCTAGCATGTAAATAGCCTGCTTGGTGGGGGGGGGGGGAATTGAAATTTTTCAAACAATTTTTTTTCAGAATCGGAATCTCCATAGCCTAAAACGTGGGATTCCGTAAAAAAAATTAATAAATAAGGGGGGGAAGGTTCAGATTACATATAGTCCATCTGGACCATTTTGGCCTCAAGTCAGTCTTGGTCGCATATACAAATAGTCAAAACTATCCCAATCTTTTCCAAACATTGTGTATCTATGATTACTTAGTCTCTGACATATGCTGCTGAAAGAATATATATATATGTATATGTAGTATTTCTGAAAATTTTACTGCAGGCGTGGCTGTGTGGTAAGAAGCTTGCTTCGCAACAACATAATTCCGGGTTCAGTTACATTGTGTGGCACGTTGGAGTAGTGTCTTCTACTATAACCTCCGGCCGACTAAATCCTTGTGAGGAGATTTGGTAGACAAACTGAATGAAGCCCGTCGTGTGTATATATATATATATATATATATATATAGGTAATCTTCAAGTTTAGGGGGATAAAAAAAAAATATTCAAGGGAAATAACTGAACGACTTACCAGTATTATCCGTTTTCTTCTAGCTGTTTATAAATAAATCACACCCTAACACTAATCCTAACGTCAATCAAATCACGTGTGTGATTTATTTATAAACAGAGATGTACGGAGAATACTGGTAAGACGTTCAGTTACTTCCCTTGAATATTTTTATTTATTTTTTCATCCCGCTAAACTTGAAGATTACCATATATATATATATGTGTGTGTGTGTGTCTTTGTTTCTGTGTTTGTTCCCCGCCACCGCTTGACAACTGGTGTTGGTGTATTTAGATCCCTGTAGCTTCGCTGTTCAGCAAAAGAAACCGATAGAATAAGTACTATGCTTTAAGATACAGTCCTGGGGGTCGATTTGTTCGACTAAAACCCTTCAAGGCGATACCCCAGCATGGCCGCCGTCAAATGACTGAAACAAGTAAAAGATAAAGACAAAAATAAAATACAGTTAAATGTTATGGAAATTGTACGTAACAAATATCCTCAACTGAAGATATGCAGTTGTTCTCTCAGGGTGGATATTTACCTGTTTCTGGCAGATTGGGTACCTGTGTAGAGGTTTCCACTTTAGTTGAAATGAGTCTGTTTGTTGCTAATTGTTATTGTTGTTTAACCCCAGGCCAGTTCTGACCCAGCAGTCCTATGATCAAAAGTATTTCACACATGACCATTTCTTC
Source organism: Octopus bimaculoides (assembly GCF_046866305.1). Classification (NCBI taxonomy): domain Eukaryota; kingdom Metazoa; phylum Mollusca; class Cephalopoda; order Octopoda; family Octopodidae; genus Octopus; species Octopus bimaculoides. The sequence continues at coordinate 17,087,927 of NC_142936.1, read as the reverse complement.
TCAAATAATCATTATGACAAACTAATACCCCTTGGTGTTACACTTTGTTACCATAAAATTTATGAAGAAATTTGCCGTCTTCAATACACATGTTATTTAACCTTTGACCAACTTTGATTGAGCATGCATCTTTTTAGTTGTATTTAGGTTTATGCTATCTCATGTATCTTTTCTTTTATAAGACAGTAGGATTTTATTTGACGGAGATTTACCTACTATCTCTAAGTTGAGCAAAGACATACAGGCTCTCTCAATGTTTTTTTTTTTTTGTGTCTAGCTTTTGTGGATGTGCATAAAAGTATGAGTTAAAAGTGAAAGTGTTGAGTGTAAAATAAAAGTGAAACTACTAAAGGAGTTGTGAATCTAGACTAGCACTTACAAATCAATAAACCCCCTCCCTTGCCACACACACACTCACCGCCGCCACTCCAACTTTAGTTGTAGGGGAAAATTTTAAATTTTATATTTTTCCATAGGCGTAGGAGTGGCTGTGTGATAAGTAGCTTGCTCACCAACCACATGGTCCCCGGTTCATTCCTACACACACATACATATATATATATATATATATATATATATATATATATATATATATATATATATATATATATACATATATACGACGGGCTTCTTTCAGTCTTCTACTATAGCCTCCCGCCAACCAAAGCCTTGTGAGTGGATTTGGTAGACGGAAACTGAAAGAAGCCCGTCGTATATATGTATATATATATATATATATATATATGTATGTGTGCGTATATGTTTGTGTCTGTGTTTGTCCTCCCAACATCGCTTGACAACCAATGCTGGTGTGTTTACGTCCCCGTAACTTAGTGGTTCGGCAAAAGAGACCGATAGAATAAGTACTAGGCTTCCAAAGAATAAGTCCTGGGGTCAATTTGCTCGACTAAAGGTGCTGCTCCAGCATGGCCGCAGTCAAATGACTGAAACAAGTAAAAGAGTTAAAGAGATGTTTCTCTATTACTGGGGTTCATCTAATATGAACCATACCATGTTCTGATACTTCAATTTTGATCCATTTATACCCCCAATTATTTACTACACTAAAATCCTTACACTGCAATGCCCTTGATCATAAGTCGGTTCATTTAGGGATGACATAAAGCTAAAGAACAACAGCTGAACAATGAGTGGTTATATTTCTGGAGAGATTAGATTTTGATCTCTTCATTATTCTGTAATCTAATGGAACTAGAAAGAAATTATAGCTGTGACAACAACCTAACAATGTTATATTCCATACAGTTCAATGTTGCATACTCTGAAGATATGACTGTTATTTATAAATGTAAAAAAGGTTGGATCTTTTACCTTTTATTTGTTTCAGTGATTGGACTGTGCCCATGCTGCAGCACCACTTTGAAGGGCTCCAGTCAAACAAATCAATCCCACTTCTTATTCTCACTTTTGGTACTTATTCTATCAGTTCCTTTTACTGAACTGCTAAGTTACAGAGAACATAAAAAAATAAAACCAACTCAGGTTGTCAAGCAGTGGTGGGTGACAAATACAAAAGCACACATGCATATATGGTGGACTTCCACACAGTTTTCATCTACCAAATTCACCTGTAAGGCATTGGTCAGCCTAGAGACACTTGCTTGAGGTGTTGTGCTGTGGAACTGAACCTGAAACCATATGGTTGCAAAAGGAACTTCTTAACCATTCAGCCATGCCTGCACCTATAAACGAATTGAAAAGTAAAGTTCAGTTGTTCAAATGATTGTTTATATCTAGTTTGTCAGTATGAAAATGCAAAATATCTACTGTTGAATCTATATTTCTTATGTATCCTCTATATCTTAAATCGTTTCTCTATTATTTCAGAAAATCAGATGACATTGGCATAAGAGAATTTTTTTTTTTTTTTTTTTTGTGGCTGCATCATCAAAATTTATCATCTTTTAAAACTAAAGAAAGATATTACATGAGAGAAGATGTTATGTGAAAGTACTGTGAAATGTTTATTCTGAGTGAGATTATTGTAAACACTGCTCTACTTTATTATCTGAAATATGCTCAAGATAATTTTGCATTCTGATTAAACTTGATAAATTTACAAAGGATTATCTATCAATTTCAAGTATCACAATCAAAAAGAATCCTAATGCTGATATGAGAGGTAAAAAAATGATGGAAAATAAAATATGTGAGAAACAGGTTAAATGTAAAAAAATATCTGAAGGTATTGGTTTTCATGATGAGATGCTGAAAGAGACATCAAAAGCATTTTACCACTGTGATATCTGTAAAAAGTCATTTTCTCAAAAAGCTCACATAACTAGGCACAAACGTATTCATACAGGGGAAAAGCCATATCACTGTGATATCTGTGATAAATCATTCTCTCAAAGATATAGGCTAACTGGCCACAAACGCATTCATACAGGAGAGAAACCATATCACTGTGAAATCTGTGATAAATCATTCTCTCAAAGTAGTGGTTTAACTAAACACACACGTATTCATACAGGAGAAAAACTACATGAATGTAGTATCTGTGGCAAATCATTCTCTCAAAGCCATGGGTTAACTACACATATACGCATTCATACTGGAGAAAAGCCATATCAGTGTGATATTTGTGGTAAATCATTCTCTCAAACAAGTGAATTAACTACTCATAAACACATACATACAGGAGACAAGCCATTTTGTGATATCTGTGGTAAATCATTCTATGATGGAAGTGTTTTAATTACACACAGACGCATTCATACAGGAGAGAAGCCATATCTCTGTGATATTTGTGGTAGATCATTCTCTCAACGCAGTCACTTGACGAAACACAAACGCGTTCATACAGGAGAGAAGCCATTTCACTGTGATATCTGTGATAAATCGTTCACTGGAAGAAGTAACTTAACTACTCACAATCGCATTCATACTGGAGAAAAGCCCTATTGTTGTAATAGCTGTGGTAAATCATTTTCTCAGACAGGTACTTTAACGAGACACAAATGCTTACTTTCAGGAGAAAAAGCCTCATAATTGATTTCTGTAGTATGACATTCTCAAAAAAGTCACTTACCTACATTTGTATATATTCATATGGAAGTGTATCTGTGACGATGTCAAAACTCATTCTAAGAAACAAAACATCTTACATAATCATAAATGTATTCATGTCAAAGAAGATAAGCTGTGTGATAACAACTTGTCAATACTATAATTCATATAGTCTCAGCTATATCTACATTAGTGAAATAGCTGTGATATTTTTAATAAAAGCCAGAAAAGTCCTATATATTTCATGTTACATACTTCCAGAAGAGAGTAAAAACATGATTGATTAATTTGATATTGTGGAGGCGCAATGGCCCAGTGGTTAGGGCAGCGGACTCGCCGTCATAAGATCGCGGTTTCAATTCCCAGACCAGGCGTTGTAAGTGTTTATTGAGTGAAAACACCTAAAGCTCCACGAGGCTCTGGCAGGGGATGGTGGCAAACTCTGCTGTACTCTTTCACCACAACTTTCTCTCACTCTTACTTCCTGTTTCTGTTGTTCCTGTAATTCAAAGGGTCAGCCTTGTCACACTGTGTCATGCTGAATATCCCCGAGAACTACGTTAAGGGTACATGTGTCTGTGGAGTGCTCAGCCACTTGCATGTTAATTTCATGAGCAGGCTGTTCTGTTGATCGGATCAACTGGAACCCTCGACGTCGTAAGTG